>NC_055971.1:19809862-19812362 GCF_018492685.1 Alosa sapidissima | reverse complement strand
TGTTAATCACAGCTTTTCCTTCATTACATTCACATACACTGTTCTACTGGCTCGGAGTTTCAGACCTCTATAGTTCATCATGCATTGGGATGTGTGTTAAACACATAAAACCAGTGTGTCTGTTTTCGAGATACTGCAGGAAAGCATCCAGCAAAACAGCTAGTGTTTACTGAGCCTCGTAAGCTCTCCAATCAAATCACGCCACAATCAGATCTGCACGAGGACCTCTAACCCCCCCCCCCCCCCCCCCCTCCACTCCACTCACCCACCAACCCACTTCATCCCCACTTCCTGCGCTAGTTCTTGGATCTCATTTGGAGGGGTGGGTGTAGGGGTGGGGGTGGGGGTCTTGAATTCATCCAGATTGGTGCACTCTTGGCAAAAACGGGCATTATCCAGGATTACACGTCTGTTGGGCGCAATGTTAAGTAATTCAACCAGATGCTGCGGGGGATCACGAGGTAACCTGCCGTGCCGCGTGGTGAGCAGCCTGAGCGGCCCCCCCAACACAAACATCAACCTCCACGCCAAATCCCAGGGACTGTTCACTCACTTCTCCTCCGATTCTCCTCAGACTCAGGGGCTGGCTTAGGGGAAGGAGGGATACAGAGAGAGGGAAGAAGGGAGGGAGGAGGAGGAGACGGCCCTCTCAATGAACCCATAAGATCTATGAACTGGCTGGGGCACGCAGACGGGTGCGTTGAGGGTGGGGGCCAAGGAGGGTGGTGTGTGTGTGTGTGGGGGGGGGGGGGGGGGGCATTTTAAGAGCAAAGGGATTTTTTTTTCTGACAGATTATAGAAAGGATTAATGGCTTCTAAATTGCAGTCTAATGCACAGGAACAACGGCAGCTATGCTGCTCCACTCCTCTCTATGGAAAGTGTTGCCGGGGGAGGGAAGGGAGGGCGTTCCTCTCTGCTCGTGTTGCACAGCTGGTCATAAGCAATGTCTTCCTCTCGGTGTGTGGGTGGATGTAAAGAAAGGAGCAATGAGTGTGTGTTGGTATGTGTGTGTGTGTGTGTTGTCTCATTGAGTGAGTGTATTATTCAATTAGTATGACGTCTGAATGGAACTCTGAGGATTGGAGGTGAATGGCCAGGTTCATGTGTCATTGTGAGGTCATATGCATTGCCATACAGTATTGATTTAATGTGTTTACCATGCTGCACTGTGTACAGTATATATATATATATGGGCCCTGGTGCTTATAATGTCTATAAGAGTATATGAAAATGTAACAATGTGTATTACAATGAAAATATTCGTTGAATCAGCCAGCAATGTGAGCAGTTTTATTTCTCATTTTCTATGCTTTGTCGTCCCACCTCCTGCTGCATGTATGAAGTGTCACTTCTAGCCACACGGCAGACACAAGCCCTTATCTCGGCACAGCCTCTATTTCGCTCTGTGTAATTACAAGCTTCTGTGGAGAACCCAGCACTTCTCGAGCCATTGTTTGACCATCTGTCCACCGAGCGAACATGAATGTCTGAGTCGGGTCTGGCACAGCTTGTGAAAACACATCTGCTAAAGGTTGTCTACTGTATATGTAGCGAGATTTTTTTTTTTCTTCTTCTTTTTGTTGAGCTGGATTGGAGGAGGATGGAAAAAAGCAATCAGCTCAGTTGTTGTGGTGTGTGTGTGTTTGTGTGTGTGTGTGTGTGTGTGTGTGTGTGTGTGTGTGTGTGTGTGTGTGTGTGTGTGTGTGTGTGTGAGGGGGGGGGATGTTTGTGTGTGTGTGTGTCTGTGTGTGCGTTTGTGTGTGTGTGTGTGTGTGTGTGTGCGTGTGTGTGCGGCTGTGCCGTTCCTGCCTTTGGTAAATCGCATGTCGTCCGCGCGGAGTGGAGAGCAGCCCATATAATGCTGTGTATCCTGCCGAAGCGGCTGGAGTGTTTTGTGAGTAAACCAGCCAGTAAATGCGCTGACAGGATTGTTACGGGCGGCGTTGGAAGGGAAGGTGGGAAGATGTATTTCGTGTTGCGGCGCGGGCGGCACTTGAGGAATTGGGTTGCTGATCTGATAACGGCTGGAGAGCGGTTTGCTGGAAGTTTCTGGGACAGCGCAATATTACACCTGGATGAACTTGGCTGTCGCACACCCTCACCCCCCCCCCCCTCACAGTCACATATACCTACTACATCTCTCTACCTTACCCACCCCTTTTTATCTCACTTCTTCCTCCACTGATATTTAACACAACACGCGGGAGACAGAGTGGTTTTCACAATTGCACATGCAGGGGGTTAGCCACACGTATGTCTGCGTGCGCTGAAGGTAGGGTGCATCACCGCGCAACACCAATTACAGTACTGAGCTTTGAACGGCAATATAAATGCAAATCAGCCTTTTAACTTCTTTGTGGGAAATACTCGGAGGAAAGAGAGCACCTTGCGCGCTGGATAAACGCAAGCGTCTCTATCAACACAATAGCCCAGGCTTGTGTTACAATAGCGGAGCCTCCCCCCGGGGAACAATAGTTGGCTTAAAAGTGTCCTGTTATC
>NC_055971.1:19789440-19809606 GCF_018492685.1 Alosa sapidissima | reverse complement strand
TAATTGTTGGAAAGCGCCACGGTCTGAGCTCCCTCATTTGATCTTCGGCCGATCTGAGAGATGCTTTATTGAGAGAAGGATGCGGGGTCCCAAACAGTTGTCTTTACATTTAAACAAATGGTCATTACAGTGTCCTCTCTTTTAAGAGAGGAAACAAAAATAAAAGAAGCCTACCACTACACTACAGATTTCTAGTGCTCGCTCTCAACATGCGGGCATCAAACGAGTTTCGGTTTTGCCCACATCCGAAACCAGAAAAGTGTTTATGCAACTGGAGTTATCTAACAAAGACTTAGCTTGAGGGGCTGCCAGTGGAAGAAGTTTGGCTGTCTGTGTTGTTTTCCTCAGAGAGGGGTTGTTGGTGGTGATTCTCCCCCCCAACACCCCACCCCCCCCCCCCCCCCACCCACCCACCCACACACACATATCTCCCTGTCAGCCCTGGCGAGAGGCCAGCTTCTCACGGCCTAATTGTGGAGTTTGTTGAGGGCAGTCCATGCGTGTCAGGCGTCATCAGGAGGCTTTTTAAGTTTAAAACCGTGCGCCGGCCGAATTCCCATCGGGCCTTCCCACCATCACCATCACTATCATCACCACCACCACCACCGACGACTTAACCATGGAGCCCGTGGCACTAAATTTGATGGAGCTTGTGTGGTGGTGTCTGCTCAGCCCTGCTCTGCTGTTGTGTGGTTGTGTTGCCTCGTTACTCCTCCACCCCCTGCTGTCCCTTTCCGCCCTCTGCCTGTAGAGGGAGCTGCTGAGCTCAACTGTCACTCCCACTCTCATGCTCAACTGTCACTCCCACTCTCATGTTACATCTCACCGGCAGGGTCCATCTCCAATTCTCGCTTCTCTGTGCCTCATTGCCTGTGATTTCAAATCCCATCTGTTGCAACGGCAAAAAACTCAGACTGCCCCCACTTTTTTTATGCATATGTATGCATGGTCTATCTGAAGTGATTTGAAAAGTAGAGAACCACTTAGGACTGCTCCATCTATCATAGCCATTTGTCTTCTAAAAGGTGGCATTTGCGAGCTCACTCCAGAGGAACAATGGGGGGCTATTTTTATATGCAGTAATAACCGTTTAGCATACTCTCTGAATCAGCCCTTGCACACCTACACAAGCCCGGGGAATTTATGTTGTGAACGCTGGACGCTGGCCACATACCGTGCCATGGTTATTGGCAAACATCTCGCTTCATGTCCTGCCTCTGATACTGTGGTGCTTTGAGTGGGATTTGTACATGTGTGAGCGAGAAAGAAAGAAGAGAAATTAAGCTCTAATAAATGTAAGTTGTGTTATTTTTTTCATCGTTTTTTTTTTTTTTTTTTCATTTTGTGATTGTGAGCTTGTTTATCACTTTTCACAATGCTGCCATCATTTTCTCGCTGAGTTGAACAGCAATTTTATATCAGAGTTTCATTCTTTCTTTTTCTCCTTTCTTTCTTTCTTTCTTTCTTTCTTTCTGCCCCTCTTCTCTCTCCCATCCACTTGCAGTGCACCCAGTGAAAATTGCTAATATGCGACTGCGTGGTTAAATGATTTGCCATCCTTTCAAACGGTCTGGCAGGGGTTTCAATCTGGCTGGCCTCCCGGGTGAAGGGCGGCAGTGGTCATTGCTCAATCCCCCGCGGGACATTAGTGAAAATCACAGAGTCACACCGGCGTTGCTCCGGCCCCTTCGCTCTCTCTTGGCCCCGGACCAGCGCTAAATGGCGGCGGGGCTCGTTGCTGACTCCGGTGTAAGACACACCACTTAAGTCGAATTTAATCAACCCCTCCCTAACACTCCCTCCCTACTGTACCTCCACCCCTTTCACCGGCCCTGAGAATCCAGTACCTGTGAAGGGGTTAACAAACACTTCTGGAGAAGTGTTCGTCCATTATTGGATATAAAAATGGAGAAAGCCGAGGAAGGGAGAGAGAGGAAGAGAGAGAGACTGTATGTGTGTACTGTATGTTTGTGTGTACCTGTGTGTGTGTGTGTGTGTGTGTGTGTGTCTGTGTGTGTGTGCGTGTGTGTGTGTGTGTGTGTATGTGTGTATTGGGGGTGGGGGGGTGTCTTCTCCAGGAGGCTGGTGATAAACACACTGAGTGTCAAAGATTGGATTAGAGGCAGAGTGCCTTAAAAGGCATGGCAGTTTATTGTATCCTTATCTGAAGTGATAATGTTACCAGGGAGGCCATATAATGACAAATGAGTGGACTGTAGCCATATAAAAGATATAATGTCAGGGCCAGATAGCCGTCTGATAGCCGGCGCTGAGTGTGTGGTCAATGTGTCTCTCTCCTGGTCAAGGGGATGGGCTTTAGAGGAAAAGCGAATCGCATAACTATAAATGATCCATCTGCCCGCACCCAACCTGCAACCCCCCTCTTTCACACACACACACACACACAAACACACACACACACACACACACACACACACACACACACACACACACACACACACACAGATAATGCCATGCTTCAAATAGAGCACTCTAGTATCTCCTACTGTATAGCAATTTGGCTTGCAGTTTGACGCTAACTACTGTAGCAGGTAACACTTGAGAAAGTGTTTCTGTCAATTTCCCCTCAGTTTGTTTTGCTATTTCTTTTGGGGGGTGGGGGGCTTGCTTCAGAGAGTAAGATTGCAAAGTCTGCAGAAAGAGCTGGGGGAACAAAACTGTAACATAAAGAATAAAGAGGCACCAGCAAATAGCAAAGGATCGCAATGTGAGGTATTTGGGTAAGCCAACTGCTCTAGTTCTCCAGGAAGACTCTGGGGGGATTTTCATGCCTTCCAAAGGCCATGTTATCTCATTGTTGTCTGATTAAGAACATCGCAGTACAATACCTCTGCAGGTAAACAGCTATCTCTGCACATAAAAGAGGAAACGCATAGCAAAAAAAGGGATTGCTGTCACAAATTAGAGGCATCAGTCGATGCCTATGGTAATCCTTGGGGCTGATGTGCATAATGTGTATGTGCGTGAGTGAACGTAAGAGATTCCCTTCTTCCACTTCCTTTGTATGCTAATTTTATTATCGCCTATTGTTTGCACATCATAACAGCTTTACCGTGGCGAATGTAGATTCCATTTGAAATTATTCATCCTTGTGATGGATGTGTTGCGGCGTCAACAGAGAGATATAAGAGATGTAAATAGCTCAGCGTAAATACCACAGCACAGAGGAACTCAAATATCGTTTTATTTGGCCCTCATGGCTCCTGGCAGCCATGACTGCCGTGGGATGTGTTAAATAGTTTCCAGATGCCAAATGACATTACCAAAGCAACTAGTCAGACATTATGATCTTAGATATTACAGGGATATATTTTGAGAGGATTTCCTATCGGAGTCACAATATCGCTGTCTAACTCCACGGACTGTCCCTGTGCCGATGACCTTTGCTGCTGTAGAGCTCTATTCATTAAAAGCTCATTTTCCCGGATCAGGTCACAGAGACTCCAGCCAAGTGATAGACTGTTTTTTGGGAGGCGCGCGACAACGGGAGCGAATCAAATTATCTCTGGATCTGTGAACCCCCCGCCGCTCGCAGACCCTCATCCAGATGGACGAGCGCGTCACCGGGGTGAGAATCCGGTTAGTGGCTCTGGACCCGGTCCAGGTCGAGAATGAACGAGTCCAAATTCCTGGGGCCACTTTCATCAGCAGAAGTAAATGTTTCACAATTGAGGCACGCTAGAAATCCTCATTTGCCTCACGTTTCTTGTTTTTTCTTTGGCTGTGTAAAAAAAGCTGGTTAGAACATTGGTGTTCTTCAAGCAGGCTTTTCCTGTTTGTGTGTGTGTGTGTGTGTGTGTGTGTGTTGCCCACTGGTAAAGATGCAGTAATTGTTCCACCTCACTTTCGAGACAACACACTCTGGTTTCGCTCGGCGAAAGCCCAAGGACAGCGGCAATAGGTATAGCCGTGCCAGTCGCGGCCATGCTCGGCCTCTCCATTATCCTTCCTTCAAACAAGATATGAAAGAGCTACACTAAACCTACTCACCACGGCTCTCAGCTTCTGAAATGGCGAGTTGGAAGAAATGGAGAATTAAAGGGTCCAGAGACAAAAGGGAGAGAGAAAGAAAGAGAGAGAGAGAGAGAGAGGAGAGAGAGAGAGGGGAGAGAGAGAGTGAGAGAGGAGAGAGAGAGAGAGAGAGAGGGGAGGTGGTGGTAAGGTGTGTGTGTGTGGGGGGGGGGGGGGGGGGGGGGACTTTCAGGACCTCTACATTCGCCACTCTTTTGAGGTCTGCCAAACAAGAGCCTTTCATCTGTAGCCATTGTACATAAAGGCGGCGGCCGGAGAGTCAGAGAGCCAGCATCCAGGGTGAAAGATGAGCACGGAACATTGCAAGGGTGTCTTTGTGTTGCCTCCGCCCCTTTCAGGCGTTTCTCAGCAAAAAAAAAAAATCTGAAAAAGAAATGGCAACACTGCCTGTAGTCCTGGTACAACACCTTTATTCGAGACCTGTCTATCCGGCACAAGGCGAGGTGAGAATCGAAAAGCAGGCCCATTAAAAGACTCCGGTCCAATTAAGGGGGCCAAGCGCCCTGGCCATGTCTGCACCATAAAAGGCACCCTGATGTGCATCCTCTCTAATGAGATGGGATGATGACTTGGAACATGTGTAATACAAATGAAAGTTTCTTCATACATAACCCTTGCGTATTGGCATTAGAGTGAGACATCTGAGGGAGGAAAGATGAGAAAGGAGATACGAAGGCCAAATCTTGAAGTGCAAGAAAAAAATGACTCCGGCTTTCAAAAACGAAAAAAATAAAATAATAATAATTTTGCACCACATGATCGGACGCCCGCTTGCTTACTTTTCACTTCATTTCAGTTTCATTTATATTTTTTGTCTGCCATCCTCCCTCCTCTCTCTCTCTCTCTCTCTCTCTTTCCCCATCTCTCTTTCTCTCGCCGTCTCTCTCTCTCTTGGAAACAGATGCCACAAACGCGGGGAGGCATTACATGCCTCATGAGCTGCCCTCTCAAGGGCCATGTGGCATGACATGTGGCATTACATCTTGGGCTGCAAGTGGCTACACGCAACACTGATCCCTCCCCTGGCCCGCATGCACACACACACACACAGACACACACACACACACACACACACAGACACACACACACACACACACACACACACACACACACACACAAACAATATATAAATAAATAAAAGTGAGGAGAAAGGAGGAGACAGAGACAGATAGAGTGAAGGAGATAAATAGATTGGTATGTAGATAGAATGAGGCAGATAGAGATAGAGTGAGGCAGATAGAGAGAGAGAGAGAGAGAGAGAGAGAGAGAGAGAGGGAGAGAAAGAGAGTGAGAGAGTTGTTAGCTCTGAATTAATGATGGACTCGAAGCAGTGGTGGCCCCCACTGAGGCATGAACCAGATTTCAACCTGGAGGTCCCAGGAGGTGAGGTGTGTCGTGTGCCCGTGCGCCGTGCACTGCCACCAGGCCGCTGTGCCGTCACCGGCTCCCCGTGCTGGGCCACAGGGAGGCTGCTCCACTCCGCACCCCACCGCTCGCACTGTCATATCCCCCTGCAAGAGCAGGAGGGAAAAAGCACATTATGTAGGGCAGCTCTCCATGAAGGAGGCTGAATGGCAATGACGTGGCAATGTGTGTGTGTGTGTGTGTGTGTGTTTTTGTGGGTGTGTTGGGGCGGATGCACATGCATGTTTAGTACAGTGACATGTGTGTTCATGGGTATGCTTGTTGTGTGTACAAACATATGTGTGTGTGTGTGTGTTTGTGTGTGTGTGTTTGTGTGTGTGTGTGTGTGTGTTTGTGTGTGTGTGTGTGGTGGGGGGGATGGCTAAGATGAGATGCATCAGTTAGAGTGACAGTGCTAATAAATTACAGCGACAGACCGCTGTGAACAAACAGCCTAATGGAAATAAAGTGGAAATTATCAGCCAGGGAATGGAGGAGAGAGAGAGAGAGAGAGAGAGAGAGAGAGAGAGAGAGAGAGAGAGAGAGATAGAAAGCAAGCTTGTGGGAGAGATACAGATGAGAGAGGGAGGCAGATAAAGCCTGATGAAAAGAGAGATGGATGGAGAGAGGAGGGACGCGGGAGAGAGAGGGAGAGGATGAAAAGACATTGCCATTACAAAGGCAAATTACCACTTTGAAAAGGAAAATGTGTTTTCATTTTCGCCATTATTTATAATGAAAACGGAAAATCGAGAGAGAATCCCCATACATAACTCATAACGCTGCCTTTCCCCCATCTTGCCACTGCCCACATCCATCCCTCATTCTCTCGCTTCAATCTCCTATTTTCTCATCCTTTCATTCATCTCTCTATCATCCCTTCCCCTCCACACACACACACACACACACACACACACACACACACACACACACAGACACAAGAACCCACTCCCCAACAAACAGTCTTAGCTCTGAGGTAGGCACGCTCCGCTAGTACAGCCAGAGAAAGCCTGCGAGCATATGTCATTAAAATGCTTAGACATGTGGAAGGGAACGTCTGGAAATGGGAAGAGAAGGAGGAAACGGGGCGTCTGGGGAGAGTTTGTCAGGGGCAATCAGCGTGATAACCCCCCCCCATGGACCTCCCCGAACCACCCAACACCCCCATCAGACACTCAGGTCATGGTGGGAGGGGGAGAGAAAGGGGGCACCATGCTGCCCCTGTGGATGGGAGAACGCTTGGAGGGGTTTGGGGTGTGGGTCGGAGTAGGGGTGTGGTGGGAGGTGGGGGGGGGGGGGGGTGCTAAGACTGTAATCACATTGCGAGATGGTGATTGGAGGTTGAAGAAAGTAAAAGAGAGAGAGAGAGAGAGAGAGAGAGAGAGAGAGGAGGAGATGGATGGAGCAAATGAGAGATAGAGAGAGAGAACGGGCTAATGCAGCCTGCTATTTCGGTGTAAATGGCTACTGACATGTGTGAGGATTGTTTCCTCTAATTCAACAGGGAAAAAAAGGCCTGTGGGCTGAAAAGCAACACAAATATGGCACTGGGGTTGGTTTTAGCTTCAAAGGTTCCGGAAGGTCAAATGGATGAGCCATGAAAAGAGGAACAATAAAGACAGATTCATAATTTTTTTTAAAAAGAGTGAATTGCTATAGGGCTTTTTTCACTGCTCACATCTATCCAATTTAATGTTTAATATTGTCCAACCTCGTTAAATGCTGGCTTTAATGGCACGTTTTTTTTCTTCTCTCTCCTCAGTCATGAAAACGTGTTAGCGCTGATCTTAACTGATTTTGATAATAAAAAGATTTTGCGCCATAAAAAGGCAATTTAAGGAGTTGAGCAGGCAAGAGCCGCCCTATTTATAACCAAAGAGCTTGAGCTGTTTACTCTGGTGAAGTTTCCATTTGCACTTTCTGTTGTCCTAAATCCCTACAGTCCTAAGACCAACACACACTCACACTCACACTCGCACACACACACACACACACACACACACACACACACACACACTCTCTCTCTCACACACACACACACACACACACTCTCTCTCTCACACACACACACACACACACACACACACACACACACACACACAAGAAATATATGAAGGAACACCTCTGTGATGAACCTCAAATGGCCAAGAAGCCCCTCATGATGAAGCATAGAGTTTTCTGTGCAAGTCCTATAGCTGTGAACCCGAATGCACTGTGCAGTTATACTGCCATACAGGAGATGAAAACATCTTCTAACGGCCTCTTGGGTAAAAGAGCTGGCAGAAACACTATTTTGTGGATGCCTGCAAGCTTTTGTGCCTGCATAAGCATATTCAATTAAGACAAAGAGAAAGGGAGGGGCGGGGGTGCAGAGGGGAGACAGGGGAGAAGGGTGCTCTGTGTGTGTGTGTGTGTGTGTGGGGGGGGGGGGGGGGTTTGATCGAGCGAGTACGACTTCCGCATACGTGCGTGTTTAAGTGCGGAGATGCTCCAACGGAAGTGCGGTGCGGCGAACAGTGCCACTGCGTGTTTGTCATGGCAGGCACAAACTTGAGGAGAAGGAAAGGAAGGGGGCGGTGGTGGTGTGTGTGTGTGTGTGTGTGTGTGTGTGTGTGTGTGTGTGTGTGTGTGTGTGTGTGTGCGCGTATGTGTGTGTGAGGAGGAAACTGGAGGAAGGAGAGGTTCCCCAAGGCTGAGAGACTCTGTCAAGCCGATTAAGTCACATGGGCGGGAGTGAGAGCTGGGAAATTGAATCAGTGCAGGGCCGGGAGAGAGCGTGTGTTTGTTGCGCCCCATCGCCCTAAATAAATAAATAAATAAATAACACAAAAAAAAGCTCACCGAACACAATAAATAATGAATTAATAAATACATAGAAAAGTATCAACATGACAGTTTAATCAGACATGCACTTTTCCTATCTGACCCAGGAGGTCTAAAAGAGCATCTTCTGCCCTCTTTGCTTCTAGCACCATCAAGGCAGTCTGGCCCCTTTAAAGTTCATGTGATTGGGAGCGACTGAAAGGCCCTGATATAGAAGTGCTCTGTCAAGCCCTGGGAAACGACAGCTAATGGTGTCATGGGACTTCAACGTCTGTATCGCCCATATGATGCGGAGAGGGCGTCGTCATGAAGAGAGAAGAATGGGTCAAAACAGAAGCTTGATGTTAGTACAGATGATGCATTGTGCACAGTTCTGCTGTCCCGATGATCCTCTGATCAGCGGACTGTGTCGGGTTCATGAGAAAATAGAGAAATCTTTTGTGGTGAAAAAGTGGTGGTTCTATGGTAAGAGCTGTGAAGTTGTCTTTTGTGTTGGCTGAGGCTTGCGCATGCAAGAGACACGCGGAGAAAGTAAAAAAAAAACATAAACCTTTTTCTCCGCCCGCAGATGCTCTGGCGCCCTTTTTCCTCCGTCTTTGTTAACGGGAGGAGGGCTGATGTCTGCTCTTGGATGCCCTCACTGCCGTCTGTGCGAAGGCGAGTGCGCGCGCCAACGAGGCCAGGGTGAAGGGGGCATCATTAGCAGGGAAGACAACGCTCCCAGTAGGAGAGGAGGAGAGAGTAGGAGATGGGAAGAGAAAGGGAAGTGAGAAGCAAACGAAAAGCGTGTGTCTCTCTCTCTCTCTCTCTCTCTCTCTCTCTCTCTCTCTCTCTCTGTATCAGCCCTGCATGGCCCTGTCTCTCTCTCTCTCTCTCCCACTGTGCACCCTCCTCCACAATACCTGGGCCAGAAGGTCACGGTGCATCGCCAGTGCTAAACGTTAATCCCTAAATGCCTCAACATGCTCCCAGAACAGAGGCCACTTTGAATTAAGAGTCATTTAACTGGAAATTGAGCCGGAGACTGGAGTGTGATGCCCTGCAGCTCGGATCTCACGCTCTCGCTCACCCTCTCTCACCCGCTTCCAAGAATCAAACTGAGAGAGAAAGAGAGAGAGAGAGAGAGAGGAGATTTCAGAAACCACAAAAAGACACATGGTGTCTGCAGATACAACAAAACATTACATGGCATCTACTGGCTTTGAACGCTGACGCCTTTGCATGTCCTTTGATGAGATCCATTCAACACAGTCATGAGGCTTTCAATTTCTTTTTACCCCCCCTCCTCCTCAAACAGTACACACCCTGTCTTTGTAGCAGACAAGCTTTATCCAGTGGCTTTTGACTAGCACGCTGTATTCCAACTCTGACAAACATGTCTTTGTTTTCATATTTGTTGCAATTTGTTTCGACAACATGCTGTTTTAAAAAGATATTTTTTTTCAAAGAGGCGTTACTTAAAGGCATGCTCTTCACCACTTAGTCTATTTCTTGCTCTTGCTCACTCTCTCTTTCTCTCTCTATCTCCCTGTCTTAACCTCTTCATGGAGAAGGTTGGTTCAAGCTGTGGGAAGTTTTAACCTTTTATCTGTGTTTTAATCTTTGAAACTGCTTCTGACTCCATGTCTCTCCTTTTGTCATGCAGAACTTTACTGTTATTTCACAACACATTCTAATATAATCTTCATAAACTATTGAAAAATCGGTTACACTTTACTTGACAGTATCGACATAAGAATGACATGACACTGTCACTGTCATGTTATAAACAAGTCATAAATGTTTATGACATAACGCTTCTGTCATTAAGTGTCATTCGGTTTTTGTCATAACAAGTTAGGGTTAGGATTAGGGTAGGTTTAGGGTTAGTGTTAGGGTTTGGATTAGGGTTAGAGGTTAGGGTTCATGTGTCAGGACAGAATCATGTGTTCATGACAGTGTCATGTCACTCTTATGTCGATACTGTCCGGAAAATCTTTTCTGCACCTTTGCACCTGTACACTAAATGGGCATGAGGTCACAAAACAATGCAAAACAAATGAAAACATTGTCAAAATAATTTGGCTGCCATCTGCCATATTTATGTTTCTTCTTTGCCATTGCCATGTCAACAAACATGCCAATGTTTCGATTGGCATTGCCCCTTTCTGCCTCTCAGGCACACAATAGCCATTTAGATTCTCAGATTAAATGCGAGAGTGTTTGTGTGTGTGTTGTGTGTGTGTGTGTGTGTGTGTGTGTGTGTGTGTGTGAAGCCCTGAATAGACCACTGCTGTCAGATGGCAAAGGGGATCTGGCATACACAATGTGGCAGCGATGCCAACATACCACACCATCTCTTTCAGCTCAGTGCCCTCCTCGAGGAGTGGACGCAACGCTGTCCCTCTTTCCCCCCACCCACCCCAAAACGAGCACCGTGTCAAGGGAACGCAGGGAGTGGAGCCATCTCTTGTCTCCCGCAGCAGACAGGGAGGCCATGTGGTCCGGCATGGGTCAGAGCGGCCTTGTTTGCCAGCTGGGTTCTCATGGCCCCGTTCAACACTGGAACAACAACAGGAATTGAGGAGCGTTTCAATTGCAGAGGGTCTTCAAGTGACCGGCATTGGAGCGCTAACTACGCTCACACCGCCAAAAACATTTCAAGTCTGTTTCTCTTTTTCTCTGTAGAACCATAATGCATGCATTGGCACAAGGGGCGCCTTAAACTACTCACTTCGGCAGGACAATGCTCGGGTTGACAGAGGACACAAGGGCACAAATAGTCAGTGTTGAGACAACCAGATTCTGTAAAGAGGCAGTGTTTGCCTTCAACGAGACTCTTTATTCAGGCTTGGCTTATTCAATCAGCGCGCGCGCTTTGAGGTAAAACTCATTAAGGCGAAGCATAAAGGAGCAAATGTGTTGCATGGCAAAATAGTCTCAATCAAGCCAAGACACACAGGCGACATTCTGTATACTGATGATCTTCCGAGACGATCTATTTGCGTTATGTGCAGTATATGTAGCAGAATGCTTTTTATTGAAGCAGTAGGCCTGCAATAGTGCACAGTGCACTATTCATAACGTGTTTTCCTGAAGACTGAATAGAAAGATTATTTCTATCATCAGCAGAGTCCGTTGAAATTGAACAGCTCTGAAGTGTTGATGTTTCTCTGCAAGGGGGAAAAAAGAGACCGTGTTCCATGATTTCACTTGAAAGTCTACAGCATATTAATCTTATTCAGTATTATATAATACATACTGAATACATATAGTGGAAATCTATTGAAACAAAATTCATTGTAAAGCAGTCACTTTGACTCAAAGCAGGCTCATGTCGACATACCTCTAGCAGGCTCTCCAGGGGAGGTGTTTGGTAGTGTGGAAGGGAACAGGGGGCAGTGGTGGGGGGGTTAGAGGAGCCTCCAGGCTTTTCCCAGTTACTTAGCTGGCGAGAGTCAGCCAGATTTACTGTTCTCTGCTCAGCCAAGCGTTCTCCCATCAGCCACCTGGGCAGTACATCACAGGATGGCACTTGCTCATCACGCAGGCTTTGCCAGGGGAGCACCATGGCGTGGCCCTGTAAATCCAGCAACACGTCACCCCCCCCAAAAGTGCCCCTGGAGATGAATGGGCTCACACATCACATAACATACACACTCTCTCATACACACACACACACACACACACACACACACACACACACACACACACACACGCAAAGCTGCACAATTACCCACGTTCCCCCCTGCCAGTATGGAAACAAGGTGTGCACATAACAGCACAGATGTATACAGGAGACCCCTGACGTGCAGCCATTCATTTGTATACAATGCTAGAACAGTCGATTATTTTACCCCTCACTGAATAATAAGCCTGTTTTCTACAGAGAAATGAGGACCAAAATAGAAATATTACAAGTACACTGAGCCTGTTAACGGCACGTGGGCAGTTTTCAAAGTTGCTAAGAAGACATGATTAACTTTTGCATTTGCCAGAGTGACAGTTACTGATGTGTCAAGCTATATGGTTGCATGTTTTAAACAGGCTACCACTATCAGTTATAAATGGCTTTGGATGTATTTGCTATGCTTAGTGCTCACTTAGCGTCGGTGTGTGTTTATGTACATGAGTGTGTGTGTGTGTGTGTGTGTGTGTGTGTGTGTGTGTGTGTATGTATGTGTGTGTGTGTGTGTGCTCCATAACCAATGGCCATTTTGAACGTGTGTGTCCCCACAGCTTTCAAGTTAACCTCGGCTGGCATTTAAATGGAGCACTCAGATTAGGAGACCCCATACAAGGGCAGACACGGAGTGGATTAACCCTGTTTTAGCCGCCTTCTGTGTAAAAGATTGGCTGACCCTGGGGTGACCTGGTTTAAGGGGGTGCCCAGTCGTGGTTGAGGGAGAGCACGGCCCTGTATATGGCAGACGAAGCTTAAGCGATCTCTCAGAGGGGTTCCACTCACTGTGTAGATAAACTTTACAGCAGACATTTTCAGACTGATTGGTTTTATTTTGTTTGTTTGTTTGACTAGTTTAGCTGCTCCTCTGGTAGTGTATTAATGGGATTTGAAGTAATTGGTAACTTGCAGAGCTATACATCAGAGAAACACACTGATCTCTTGGTATCCAAATTAATATGATCCTATATTTGTTTTGTATGGCTTTGTTTTTTGTACCCAGAAACAGACGTGGATGAGGTCAATGTAGCATTCAGCTCAGGACTGTAATTGGTTTACAAGCAAATTTTAGATCAAAATAATGTAATATCATAGCCTCCAAATCTTCTCTCTGTGATTTCTTTATTCGTTGGCCCTGCTCAATGATGGATTAAGAGAAGGCAAATGGGGAATAGGGTACTATTGAGTTTTAGATGTGACAGCAACCTTTGATTTGGAATCCCAGAAATAAGATGGCTGGAGATTATATGGCTGATGGAATTGACAATGATAAAGTAGACAATGGAAAGAATGCCTGGCTCCAAAGTGCACACGACAGAAAGATAGACAGCGAAAGACAGAAAGACAGAACAAGGCAGACAGAAAAAGACGGAAGGAGAGGTAGAGAGGAGGGGTATCAGAGGGGGGGTTAGACACCTTAAATCTTCCCCATTAGCAGACTCCATTGCCGTGGGATTGGGCTTTGATTCAGTGTCCGAGCTGAGCCGGGTTTGAGCGGGCGCTGCTTCCTGGGAAAATGAAACGGGACGACAGAGATCAGTGACAATGCCAGGGGATAATCGCGCCCAAATCACAGCCATCTGGTCTCAATCTTCAGTGCCATCCACACGCTCAGTCGCCAATCCTTCCCACCAAATCCCTAAATCCTCCCAATCTGCAGCACTACAGCTTACCACCACCGTAATCCACGTTGCACCCCACGTCGTCGTCCACAGGAGCAGGGCCTACCCCCCATCAAACTGCCCTCTCTCCCACTCCCCTCCAGCAAACTCCAATCACCCCCCTGGAGATCACTCAATTACTGTGGGCAGGTGCAACCCCCACGGTGGCATATCAAATAACATATTTCTCTGGAAAGTAATTGAGATCTGTAGGACGGATTCAACATGAAGGCATGTTTTTCTCCCCAACCTCCCAACCACTTCTTTGAGAGGATCATATATTCATAATCTGAATATTAATGTGGACAAAGGATAAAAATGTAATGAATGTGGATTTCTGAGGAAATCCAAGGCAAAATGCCGTTGCATAGAGTATCTTTGGATAATTGCTATATGTTGCTTTGTTGTTTTTGTCCGAGGATTAGCTTAGAGGGTTATTTCCTTTTCAAATCTCATCATGCCCATACAGGACCTTTTTGCATTGTTGTGGCTAAAAACAAAATCAAGACCAGCACCGGATTTGCAAATGGGTTGTTGAGGACAATATATAGTTTGTGCTTTGTTTATGTATAGACAGAGGAAATGTTATATCAACATTCTTTTGATAGAAGTGACCATCAATATTTTTAGAAAACTTCAAGTGTTATGTTTTTTTCTTACTTTGTCATCAGACCTGAACAGGATCTGAACAAAAAAAAAGATAGAAGAAAAAAGAGGCATTGTGATCCATGTGGATGAAAGAAATGTTGAGACACACTGGTCTGATGAATCCAATCTGCTAGCAGTGGCCCAGCTTTTATTATTGCCCGGAAGCCTGCTGCTCAATAGCATGACTACTGGAAAGGTCAATGGCCAACAGCTTCCACACTGGGATTGGCGAGGTTAGAAAACAAACTTGTGAAGGCCCGGGGAAAATAGCAAAAAAAAAAAAAAAGAACCAATTTCCCTTCACCTCGACACCACAGCAATGGGCCGGACTGATGATGACTACAGCCATCGAAACGGTTCCTGCCAAACCCCCCCCCCCCTTTTTGTCACCCTCAGTGTGCCTTCACGCCACATCTCAGAGAAACACCTGCACATACCTTTGTAGCCCAACACATGATCAGAGCCTTGTTGTTCGTCTTTTGTTGTACCCCTAGTGGGAAAAAAATAATCCTTAACACAAATTCTATCCTACTAGACACTAGAGATGGATTGCTCTCTCTCTCTCTCTCTCTCTCTCTCTCTCTCTCTCTCTCTCTCTCTCTCTGTCTGTCTGTCGCTGGTCCTCTAGAGACCCAGGATCTGTTTGATGGCCTGTCGGCCTGTGGAGGAGCAGGCTCGAGTGCCAAGGGAACTGGCGGAGGATTCGCCACTTGGCCCCATCCGTCTCCTGCTTCACAGGAGGGCTTTTATCAACAACTTGTTTGTTTATTCAGTTTGTTTCGCCAAAGCTGCCTGCCTCAATCTTACAGTTTGCTGGGAAAGTCGCACGCTGTTCTTTTCAGCCCTTTCTTGCCTATCAGTGAATCTCTGTGTTGCCAGTAATGTGGTCACCCATTCGCACTCACTACACGTTTTCTTATTCTCTTTCGCTGACTTTGACATACATGTGACTTATTTACAATGTCTCTCAGAGTATGGCTTAGACAGCTGGGTCCTTTTGTTGGGCTCTGGGACTGAATATGTTATTTGAGGCAACATGGAAATGGGATCTGGATCTCATTGTGGCATTGATCTACTTGTATTGAATACACTGATCATCATTGTGTTGTTCGCCCTTCCGAATGCATAGCACGTTGTGGCAGCATTTTACATAGCTTTCCTGAAGGATGTACCAGGATCAACTTTGAATCTTTCCGCTGGCCATAATTTCCATGTCCACTGTCATTGGATTATTGGACTGTATGCACAGTTGCCAGTGTTTTCACAGTGTGTTGATCTTCAAACTTTCATAGCAGAAGTTATTTAGAGTGCTTAGTAAAGAAGTTGCTGTCCTTGAAGAACAGAAAAGCACAAAGCTACAATAAGTCTGGTCACATGGCTTTCATCCCTCCTGATTATAGAATTTCAGTAATAACGGAGCTCGAGCAAGAGCTTCAACTTTTGAGGGCCATCTCAGACAGAAGTCACCCGAGAGTATTGAACTTAAGTGGGATTAGACAGGAGGACGGGAATGCACACACGTTTGTTTATGTCTGTCCTTTCTTTTCATACCCATCCTTCTTGAAAGAAATTAAATAAAACTCTCTCTCTCTCTCTCTCTCTCTCACTCACACACACACACACACACACACACACACACACACACACACACACACACACACACACACACACACACACACACACTCATACACATACAGACACACACACAGTCAACAGGAAAGCTTCAAGGCCGCTAGCGGAGGCTTTGCTGAAGACATTCATTATCCTTTGACATTCCACTTAATCCTTCACAATGCACACTTATGAATATTAAACACAGCCCGGTGGCGATTGTGTGGCCACACTCTCTTTTGCCTCTTGTTTGGCGAGGCAGAAAAAAGGAAAGGCCTGATCCAAAACTCACAGCACCCAACCCCCCACCCCCCCACCCCAACCCTCGCACACACCCCCACACCACCCCTGCTACTGCCACCACTGCAGCGGCTGGACCTAGTCTATAACCACTGGGGGAAACTCGCCGCACATTTGGATCACGTCCTACTTTATTTTTGGTTGCCCCCCTTTTGTTTATTCCGGATCTTGATCGGTCGCTCGACTTTAATCCGAGAGCCCCGTCTCGCAGCTGCCTCTCTGAGTGTTGGCTCGCCTCCGCCACGGGCAGCGGCCATGTGGCAGCAGCAGCAGCAGCAGCAGCACTGCCCTCTGCAGCACTTTATCTAAAATAATTTGAGAGACCGGAGGCACTGAGCCCAAAAGGCAGACCAGTGGAGGAAAATAAGAAAGAAAATTACCCCTACAAATAGCTTCCAATTGAAACCATTCGCTGTTTATTGAAAACAAACTGGCAGACCTGCGATTCAGACACAAACAAATGACTTGCCCTTGAACGAGCAAAAGATCAACTAACCGCGGCCACATTTTTTCCTGCTCATCCTTTGTGTCACCAAATGTGTCTTGTATGTGGAATCAAGTAGAGAGGAGATCTTCTCCCCTTAATTGTTTCGTATAACGTAAGTTACAGTAATGGCCCACATTTTGGTGCTTTTGGTATCGGATTTGTAGTTATAGCCAGCCGCACGATTAAGGGAGGCTTTTTTATGCCATGCAGCTTGGGAACTTACATCCCTGAAGCTGGGGAAATTTTAAGTGGGGACTTTTTCCGCTGCTAAATGTTTTATTTATCTACTTTTTCCTCCTCATGACTAAAACTCAGTAGGTAGAGTGAGATAGGAGAGAGAGAGAGGAGTCAGTGGAAAGAGAGGGGGGATACAGAGAGACAGATGAGAGATGGCACATAATAGAGAGAGAGAGAGAAAGGGAGTGAGAGAGATAGAGAGAGAGAGATGCAGAGAGAGAGGGAGGAGAGAGAGGGAGGAGAGAGATGCAGAGAGAGAGGGAGGAGAGAGAGGGAGGAGAGAGATGCAGAGAGAGGGAGGAGAGAGATGCAGAGAGAGAGGGAGGAGAGAGAGGGAGAGAGATGCAGAGAGAGAGGGAGGGAGGAGAGAGATGCAGAGAGAGAGGGAGGAGAGGGAGAGATGGCTGAAGTGGGAGAGGGTAGAGCCTGCCAGATGTTGTGAGTGGATCAGTCCAGGCCGAGTCTCTCGGTGATCTGGTCTGACCGCAGCACGCCTCTCTGTGGGGATGAGCCAGTGAGAGGCTTGTTGTTGTTGTTGTTTGGGGGGAGGATGAGTGGGATCAGGGGCCCGCTTGGCCGGATTCACCAACACTCATGTCTCTCTCTCCCACACACTCACCCTGGCCTGTCTCGCACTCCCCGCCAACTTATCCCTAAATGTATACAAAACACAGGAACATGGGCTGGTAGCTTTTTCACTGCAGTCTCCTGAGCTTCAGGCTTATTGGGGGGAAGCTTGTGCTTTCAAAAAAAAAAAACAGTGTATGTAGAAATCCCTAATTCACTCTAAAACGGGCCTAGGAGTGAGAGCTCTCCGACAGAACCCATGACATGGCTTAATGGATGTTTAAAAAGACAGCTTACATTGCTAAGCTCAGTTCCCTGTCCTTGCATGTCCTCACTCTGCTAGATGTGTTATGCTGCCACGCTAAATGCACTGTCAGCCTCTCCACAGTGAGCCAGGATTTTCAGTGTGAAAACCCAACCACTATTCCTTAAAAAAACAAACAAACACACACACACACACACACACACACACACACACACACACAGAGAGAGAGAAAGAGAGAGAGAGAGAGAGAAAACCAAAGAAAACAAAAAACTGAAAACTGAAACGCAGAGACCGAGAGACAAAAAGCAATTTCCATCCTCTTCCAAAATAGCATCAACACGGCATTTTAGCATTCAGCAGGGACAAAAAAGTGTGCTTCAAAAACGCCATGATGCATGAGCCCGGCCTTGTCTCCACCCCCCACCCATTCCAACGGTGTGAACCGCCTTCTTTTATTAACTTCTACACAAGGTCACGCCATCTGTTATGGTCCAGTAACAAATGTCTTGTTCGCACTGATGTCATTTGATTGACTGCATAGTAAGTGAGTCAAGGTGAGTGCCTGCACTGACATCACTGCAAGCTTGGCTCTCTTTTTCTTCTGGGAAAGGTCTGTGCAATAATAGCTGCAAAAGAGAGCCATCCATTTAAGTGACTTTATCATTGCCATACATTAAACATGGATCCACGTGGGGAAATGGGATGATGGCTAATCTCGTGTCACTTGACAAAAAAAAGAAAGAAAAAAAAAATTGGTATAAGATAGAGTACTTATCTGTAAATGGTCGAAGGAGCCCTTTTCAAAGCTTTGTGTGTGTGTGTGTGTGTGTGTGTGTGAGAGAGAGAGAGAGCGAGAGGGAGAGCCTTTGCTCTGTGAAGGAGGGGGAAAGGAGGAAAATGAAGACTGACTGAAAGAGTTAGTGTAAGAAAGGAGGCATAGGTTGGTATTATCGAACAAATCGGAGCTCCACCAGAACAGCTCTCGTCGGTAATGACCATTTTAGATGGGAAGAGCTATCGGCTAACTATCATCTTTTCCTTTCTCCAGAGTCTCAAAAGAAGCGATTTCATCATGGAATGTCTCTTCCACCTCTGTAATTTCCCATCATCTTATCATGCACACTAAAGTTAGACCTGTTTTCATTCTCACATGTGGTAGAAAAAAATTAAAAAGGCTTATTTTTTAACAAAAGATGCCATCGCTGTTCCCCTATTGAAAGGCTGCATAGTTGCATAGTCATTTCCTCATCATTCATCTACGAGTATCTTCAAAAAAGTCTCCTACATTTTTACTTTCCTAGAGCCTTTTATTACATCATTTCCAACAACCTTTTACATCAAGCTCAACAACTATCAAGATCTCTAATAGCCTAAAAACTTCACAGTATGAGGATTGCAACTGTACAATACACAGTTTGTACATCATTTATAACACATTTACAAGCATAACCCACTTATAACACATTCATGACACCTCATGCATCTTTCCAATCTCTTGTCTCACAAGCACACGCAAACCCCATTGCACAACGCAACCTCTTGTTTTAAGCTTCAGTGATTAATACCGACGTCTCGGTGGGAGATTGAGGCCCCCATTAAAGGAGGCAGGGACCTCAGCGGGGAGGTGCGTGTTCCCCAGCCACCCACTCCACCCCCCCCCACACACACTTCCTTGCCTGTCTGCCTGCCTCTACTTCATTAGTGGATGGGCAGTCCTCCTGATTGTTCATTATAATTAGTTATGATGCAATTATGCAAGGTCAACAACTTCATCAACCACTCAAACTCTGGAGTAAGCTCATCCACAAATGCACACAACAACAACAAAAAAGAAAACACTGATGGTAGTTATTATTTGTTTTCCTTCTTCCTCCCTCTCTCTCTCGCTATGTCAACATTTTATGATTTAGCTGGAGAATGACAAATTGGGTGAGAGCTCAGGGTGTCGAATACATCACGGCGAGGCAGCGGGTAATCAGTTACATCTTGCACAGGTCCCATGCAATAGCTCGATTACACGGTGGTCAAGTGGCTTCAGTGAGAATGATATCTCCCGGATGTGTGTGTTCTCATAAACTAAAATTATATATTTTTTCCCTTCGTTGTGCACAACGGAGGCGGCGAGAGAAGCAGAGGTGGCGGGAGTGGTGGTGTTTGATTGAGCAGCCCAGGAGATTGCATTTCCTGTGATATCTGTTTACAAATCCCTGATGATAAGAATTGACTTTGTAAATAACAGAGACATTGAGACCATTGTTTTTCGGCAGACAGGCTGCCGCTTAACTGCTCCTCTCAATTAGGGAAGTGATTGTTTTCCCCTAGATTGAGGCGGATGAATTGTTAGCCCCTTTCTGCTTCTCTGTGTGCATGTGTTGGTGTTTATCTACGGTAGTGTCT
Organism: Alosa sapidissima; assembly: GCF_018492685.1. Taxonomy (NCBI): domain Eukaryota; kingdom Metazoa; phylum Chordata; class Actinopteri; order Clupeiformes; family Clupeidae; genus Alosa; species Alosa sapidissima. The sequence continues at coordinate 19,789,492 of NC_055971.1, read as the reverse complement.
ATGTTTGTGTGTGAGCGTGTGTGTGTGTGTGTGTGTGTGTGTGTGTGTGTGT
>NC_055971.1:19739440-19766940 GCF_018492685.1 Alosa sapidissima | reverse complement strand
GTAGCTCAGCAATTCTAGGGGTGTCCAGGGGCATGTCCCCCATCCCCCGGAATAAACATTATAAAAATATATTATATTATATATTATATTATTATATATATAAAAATAACTTCTGGCGAGTTTTGAAAGAAATAGACAGATTGAGACTTACAAATATGACATAACCATCAAAAGATTTAAAAGGCATCTTGCTGTGAAAAACTATATATAGGCTCTGTTTTAAGAAACTTAAAGCCCAAAGTTGGAGACCACATATAAATTTGCTACTATTTCAAAACAGGATTACTCTGGAACGGCTTATTGTACAGGGATTGCACCTTTGTGTTCGGTCAGTTCTGCTGTTTATTCTGATATACGGTTTGTCATGTGTTGCACGAAGAGTTTATGAGATATTCCACCTAGATGAATTGATATGAGCGCAGAGCTGTAGAGTAAAATGATTATTCCTTGAAAGTTAATTTTCTCGCTAACCGTTTATCACAACAAATAGCACCTATTGCACCGTATAAAAGATGAGCTCTTTCATGTGCGATGACTAGGCTACTTTGGGAGTAGTTCAACAGAGAATAAAGGGTGGCCACACTTTGTGTATGTCTGCCTCATAGGTCTGTCTAAATAACAGCATGTTACGTGAAGGTGTTGCGGGCCGGATTAAAATAGTCTGTGAATCAACAATCAGAGAAAACTATGCCGATAATGTTGTAGGCAGATATTAGACCTACCTGCTATTGGTCTAAAGAGCCTATTTTAAACCGTCTCCTGTCATTTACATGTAGATGCGTGAGAGTTGGCAACTCTTAATGGGTAGTATATTTAGCGGCTAGCTCTCCTGTTACTGTTGCTGCGGCTGCGGCTGCAGCGTGTAAACTGTAGGCAGTGGCGATGGGTCCCGTGAGGCTGACGATGCTTGACAAAGCAGCGGATTGAGGGGGATAGACGGCGCCAGTGGGCGGAAGTGGATTCACCCTGAGGTCCGTGCTCCTCCGCCTGTTTCCTCATCCACGTGTCATGTAGGATTAAGAAGCACTGCCCCCAAACCGCACTGAGCAGGCTGCAGAAAGAGCTTGTGTTAATGCGTGTGTGGTGTGTGTGTGTGTGTGTGTGTGTGTGTGTGTGTGTGTGTGTGCTAATTTGAGTTCTGTCTTCATTGCTCTGGTTGTGTTAGACAAGCATTTGTGTTTGTGTCTGTGTGTGTGTGTGTGTGTGTGTGTGTGTGTGTGTGTGTGTGTGTGTGTGTGTGTGTGGTGTGTGTGTGTGTGTGTGTGTGTGTGTGTGTGTGTGTGTGCTAATTTGAGTTCTGTCTTCATTGCTCTGGTTGTGTTAGACAAGCATTTGTGTTTGTGTCTGTGTGTGTGTGTGTGTGTGTGTGTGTGTGTGTGTGTGTGTGTGGTGTGTGTGTGTGTGTGTGTGTGTGTGTGTGTGTGTGTGTGTGTGTTGATAATGAATTACTTTCTCTTTCATGCTCTTGTGATGGCATTACCGCCCAGCTACAAGCAAAACCAAATTGTAATTTACAGATAACCAAGATAATAGGGATACTGTGTAAAAAAAACAACAACAAAAACAACAACAAAAACAGCCTGATGATTTCATTTGACATTCTCACTCCACCTTGAGCATTTTCTCACCTTTTAAGTGACATTTACGTGAGACCTAACACACTGGGTAGACTTGCTTCCTTACAAATAACTGACACTGACATCTGGCATTTACTATATTGCACGCACTGCCATGCCAATGTGGGTGAGTTTCCCTGCTACAACCACATATAAACAACTCTGGAATCTCTTTAGATGCCTGATATCATCCCATTCCTGCACATTTTGAACACCATTCTCCCTATCAAGGCTCCCGTAGACTGTACATAAAATAGGTTTTTGGAGTGTGATGCATTGCTATCCAATCTCTGATTGACCAGTTGTGATTTGTGGTTTTCGTACCCTTCTCAGGTCACTGCAACAAGCTTCTCTAGTCCACGTGTACTTCCGGCGTATATAAGACGTCATGATCAGCTTGGGGCAGGCCAGGCTATACAAGAAGGGAAGGGCTTATTTTTCGGAAGAGTGCTTTATCGGTTTGAATAAACCAGGGGGTTTCGATAGCGATAGCGTCTAGCTAATGGGGTGCGTCATTTTGTTTCCCCTGTAGCGGCCAGCAATCCTTCCCCAATCCATCAAACCTGGCAACCCGGGCGCCTGACACGGTTTGGGTGATTTATGGAGAGGTTTGTCAAAGGGGCAGTTTGTCATTCAGAGTCATCCGGGGTTCACTGTCTCAATAGCCATGGCACTCTGAAGAAGGAGGAGGAGTGGAGGAGGTGGAGGAAGAAGTGAAGTTTTGGAAGGAGAGGGTGAAGGGAAATGTGGTGAGAAAAGAACGAAATAAAAGAAACAGAAAAAGAGAAACAGAAAGAGAGAGGGGGAATCAATGTTTTTCAGTCTATCTAAGATGAAGCAGAAACAGAAACAGAAAGAGAGAGGGGGGGAGTCAATGTTTTCCAGTCTATCTAAGATGAAGGGGCGACTTGGAATGGCGGCTTGTAATGATTTTAAGTGGGGTCACAGTTTGAGGTTCCATTTAGTTTAGTTTTTGAAGCGAGGCCTCTCTTCAGCGCATATTCAACAGCCCTTCAGAATGTACAAGTAGGAGAAATGTCAGGCACACATGCATGTGGAGGGACTTCAACCAGGTGTCTGGACAAAGAGATAGACAAGTGTGCAGGTGCACACACACACACACACACACACACACACACACACACACACACACACACACACAAACAATAACACACACACACACACACACACACACACACACACACACACACACACACACACACACTCACATGGAGATTGGTCAAGCCAAGGTTAAGATGAGTTGAGATTAATGCAAGGACAGAGGCAACAACAGAGCGCACAAATCCATCCTTCAGGCCGAGATAGACTTGCTCTCCGCCAGCTGAGCACCTCGCAGGACTGCCTCTACAGAGTGCCACATTCAAGTGGAACATTGGACCAAGGATAGCGAGGGGAAGATACAAGATCGCAAGATCAGAGACGAGAAGACAGGAGAGGAAAAGAAGAAAAGAGAAGATCGGAGAAAAGAAGTGATAAGCAGAGAAGAGAGGAAAGAAGAGAATAGAAGAGAGGAGTGGGGGTTTGCTGATATAGGTATCAGGCTGGGAAGTCAAGGGAGAGGAGAGGAGAGGAGAGGAGTGACTAGAAAAGAGGAGAGAAGACAGGAGAAGAGGGGAGTGAGGGTTGTGCCACAGACACACATTTCCATCCAACATCTTGCATCTCTCACATCCCCTTTGCCTCCCCGGTGACACAGATATCCGGCGTTCCTTGTGGCCTTTGGAAGCCTCTGACAGAAGCTGAGCGCCTGAGCACTGACTGACTCTTAAGCAGATCCTGTCAGACTCGATGCCTCTCACCTCCCCTCTCCCAACAGATGGATCTCAGACCATCTGACATCTCTGAGCTCAAAGTGGCAGAGTGAAATATGGCAGAGCTTGTGTTTGGCTCAGACACCTGTCAATTACATCTCTTGTACGTATTTGCTCGGATGTCAATCATCATATCGCTCATGAAGAGAGAAGGCGTTAGGAAAATGTAGAGCTGTCTCTCACATTGTATGTGCAGTGCACAGCCCATGAGCTTATGATGATAATCAAAGGAAATCCCCTCGGTTCGGAAAACATGCCATGTGATTGGTAAGAACTTGATTACAATTATAAAATGTCTTTACTGTACATAAGAACATGAGAACATAACAGAAATGACCCACAACACATCCATACGTATTATAGCTCACGATATTAGTCACCAGACAAAGCTTTACCGCCACTATACTCCATGACATGACATCACCTTCCCCCCACAATAGTAGTCCAGTGGGTGGACATACTGACCTGGTCTTGGGGCTACATGCCATGCTAAAGGGCCTATTAATGATAGCGTTGCGCTGGGCTGTGACTGAGTGGGAGAGGGAGTAAGTGAGTGATGGAGTGAGTGAGTGCCGGGGGAAAGGCTCAGTAGGCTCCCAATCCACCCTCTTAGTTCTGCTCTCTGCCCAGCTCACGGGCGAGTGCCACCGAGTACGCCACTCATCTACCTCTTCTCCTGGCGCGTGCTGCGAATGTATGATAAATGCCTCATCACGAAGAGAGAGAGAGAATAGACTAGAGAATGAGAAATGCACATTTAGTCCATTTTTCTCATTTCTCAGGAATTCTCACTGTAGGTAGACATGTGGTGCATTTCTCCAAACAGGGCCATAGGCAGTACTGGAATAATGTCGCTATAAGCTTATTAGATCTGAATAGTAAATTTAAAGTATTTTCTCTGAATTATACATGAGGCACTCAGCAGTAGTGTCATAGGCATCCTTTGAAGGAACAGCCATTTATTTTTTTTACTTCCTGTAATACAGTTTAGCTCCACTAGATGGCGCTTTCAAGGGGGTCTGAGGAGAATGAGTCATATTAAGCAGAATGTGAAAGGGGAGGCGGCCTTTCTCATTTTCTCTGATGCCAGGGGCAAAAAGCATCCCTGCATCAGCAACATTCTCCCGTCTTGGCGAATCCCAGCCCCAAAAGAGGTGATAGACTGTTCCGGAAGTGAGCTAATTGCACTGGAGTCACTGTTCGCCAGAGGTACAGTACACTGCATGGGACTCAGAAAAAAAAAATATTTGTGAAATGTGATTCCATTTCATTGAAAACTGAATCTTCTTTCACAATATTGTTTCACTCTCTTCCTCCCCCTTTCTCTCTCTCTCTCTCTCTCTCTCTCTTTCTCTCTGCATGACAGACTTCCTATTTTCTCAATTGCGACTATTTAATTATAATAAAGCAGTCGAGAGGCTTTACTTCCCACAGGACAAACACAGAGTCCTTGAAGGCCTATTAGTTCAGAGATGTGAATTTCTACTCAGTGGCAATCATTCACGACCGCTGCATTTGACCAGGATGTCCAGTACCGCACGGAGCAGCCTGAAAACGCTGCTACGATAAAATGTGGTAAAACGAAGCAGTATTGGAAAAGTCCAGCAAAGCACAGGAACAGGGAGAGCCACACACCCTGTAGGGACAGCCTGAGCAGCAGAGAAAGCAACAAGAAAACGAGCAAGAAAAAAAGGATGGAGAAAGGAAAAGAAAAAAAAAATCTAACTACCTGAACCGTGTGTGGGTTGAAAAGGTCAGTCCATTTGCACACTGTGCCAGTGTCTCTGTGGACTAGCGCGGTGTTCATTCATCCCAGGTGAATCATCCATTAGCATGAAGATGCATGGGGACATGAGAGTCATGTGTACAGACACACTTATTAATCAAGGGATAAAAGATGTCTGTTTGTCCTTGTCAGCTCTCTCTCTCTCTCTCTCTCTCTCTCCAGCGCACTTAATGCCTCAACTCTCTTGCTGTTACTGTCTCTGTGCTGTAATTTAGAGTCATTTTTCATCTTGGTAATTCTCTCTGTTCTTTGCCTATCCCCTACTATTTTCTAGTCATAGGCAGAGCTACTGCCACACACACACACACACACACACACACACACACACACACACACACAATGGATACACTGTTGAAACATGTACAGTATGACAAGGCTCTAGACATACCGTCTAGGTATGAACAGAGTCTGATGCAACACTTTAGTTCAGGGGCAACATACGAGTAGGGTCCGTGTAACGCTTTGCAGTGCTGTGTTCTATTTTCAGAATTCACATGAAAAAATATAAAAATAGGCTTTAAAATCTGTTATCCATTCTTTAGGACGGCACAGTAAAGGGGTTATTGATGCTTATTTTGATTTTCAATTGAGCACAGTTATGGTTTTCTGTTCAGAAGTTCAGAAAATTTTCTAATTTTCCTTTTTTGCGCTTGTGGTTGGACTGAACCACAAGCACCAGGGGGAGAACACCATCTAGCTGGTGGACGAGAGTGCCGCCTGAAGTTGTTTGTGATTTTTACTCATTACTTTAGAGATTAATAAATAAAACTTCGCCGATTTTTGGGAGATGGGACGTTAAACATAACTTTTAACCTATGTTGAACATATAGTATATTTGAATACCATGACCATGCCATTGCCTACCATAGCAAACAATTCCCCAAAGCAGAATGCTTTGCCATCTGTCAGTTTAGGCTATACAGGCCTATAGGCTACCCCAAGCACTGTTTGACATGGGGCGTTTTTGCTTATTTAACACTTTTACACTAGACTAGGTTCATTAAACGAAGACACAACAGTGAATAATTTATCAGTTTATCCATTTATTAATTTCAACAGCAAATAGCCTACTGTACATTGGCCTGTAGGCTACTATGGCTCAAGTCCATCCAGGTAATGCTCATGTAGGTCTCCAAAGCCTCCCAGAACAGCTCTTCTCTACCTATGAGACATGAGTAAAACATGTAGGCTAGCCTACTCATACAGTAAGTGTCAAGACGCAGCAATGTCTCCCTCTGCATCTAAAGTTCTGGTCTCGAGCTGACATTATAAATCGCTTGGCACCTTGATGCAAGCTGAACTGTGTTTGATTGCCCTCCATCTCTACATCCGCTGATAAAATGTGATCACCAACACCGCGCGCTCTGTTATATGTATCAGGTCACCCCCCCTACGCTTGTGGTTCAGCCCAACATAAACGGTAAAAAAAAAGGCAAAATCCAATATTAACTGAATTTTACTTCAGTTTCTGTTTTTTTTCTTTATCTTGTGTGACTATTAATGACAAATGTAGAAAATAGCAGCAATTATCTATTTGCTGACCAGTTAAAAAAAATGATTGAACACATTTTTTATTTGGATCAGATGGATGGAGAAAATAGAACAAAGCACTGCAAAGCGTTACACGGACCGAGTAGCATAGATGATAAGCTAGTGCTAGTTTGAATATATTGCATCACTAATATAAAAGTGCATTCATTCACTGCTTTACTAAGAAAATGAATACCATAAGAGCAGCCTAAATCTTATTGTCAAGTCTGATTCACTTCATTTTCTTTTAGCTTTCACTTTTTTATTCCCACCCTCTTTTTCTCTTTTTTCTATTGTATCTTTCTCTGTCTCTAGATTTTTTTCTGTCTTTATGGGTTCTTGCCTCTTCTGCTGTTGCTCATATTCCTCGACAATCCAATAATTTATACTTAGGATCTGTGGGGCCGAGGGATGTGGCGTCGAGCGAGCCAAAAGAGCTAGCGATAGCGGCTAATTAGCCACAGCTGCTGATGGGACTGAGGCAGGGCTGCAGCCAGAGGAGCCTTGACAAAATTGTTATCAAATGCAATTAGAAGGAAGACAGACAGGATTTTCTGGGGCTAAAGCCCAGGGTAAGCTTAGATAATATGACTGTGTGTGTGTGTGTGTGTGTGTATGTGTGTGTGTGTGTGTGTGAGTTTCTAATTGTGCCTGCGCATGTGTGTGTCTATTTTTGTGCTCTAATGGGGTATGTGTGTGTGTGTGTGTGTGTGTGTGTGTGTGTGTTTTGGAGAGACAGAGAGAGAGAGAGAGAGAGAGAGAGAGAGAGGGTGGGGAATTTCAGTAAAGGCAGAGGCTGTGTGTGAAACCTGAGTGTTATTTACTGTCTAGCCACACACAGTGCTAATGGTCTGAGTGCTAACACAGGCGTAGTGCTTTAGTGACTCTCTGTCTGCGGTCATGCCTCCCATGATTCCCATTCCACTGCAAAGCGACAGTGGGAGTAAATGTTTAAGCCAGAATGAGCATGCATGTGTGTGTACGTGAGTGTGTGTGTGTGCGTGCGTGCGTGCGTGCGTGCGTGCGTGCGTGCGTGTGTGTGCGTGCGTGCGTGCGTGCGTGTGTGTGTGTGTGTGTGCGCGTGTGTGTGTGTGTGCGCTTGTGTGTGTGCACGCGTGTCTATGTGTGTGTGTGTGTGTGTGTGTGTGTGTGTGTGTGTGTGTGTGCGCGTGTGTGTTTTTGTGTGTGTGTGCCATGTTTGTGTGCTGGTTTGTGGCAGGCCTTGCACGCCTGCATGCACACGTCAGCAGACACCATTCTATCTTTGAGCATTCGCATAAATATAGACACACACACACACACACACACACACACACACACACTCACACAGTCCATCCAGATGGCTGAGTACTGTAGGTAGGGAAGCTTGGTGCTTAGCCAGGCAAGGACTCACCATCCAAGTCTCCAGAACTTTCTACTCCTCTGCTCCTTCTACTGCTTTCCATTCGCTCATTTGCAAAATAAATGCCGTCCTCGCTAGAGCTGGTGACGGCACATGGGTGGACAGCAGGGAGTCGCCTTGGAGAAGGGGAAAAGTATGGCCTTAATGAGACACCTGGATCAAAGGTGCTGACCAGGGACCGGTAAACCAGTGATGGCCACCCATGGATGGCCTCGGTCTGCAAAGACACGACCCAGCACGAGAGAGAGAGAGAGAGAGAGAGAGAGAGAGAGAGATAGGAAAAGAGAGAGAAATAAAAAGGAACACTCTGATCATGCCAAGGTAATGGACAAAAGCGGGCACAAGTGATCATCCTCTTCCCTCATTAGACACATAGATTGGGCGTATGGCCGGTGAGTCTCCATACATCTGAGGCCAGTCAGACTAGAGAGGACCACGCTGTGTTCTTGTGCCCTGCTGGCTAGACCATTATTTCCCTGTGATGCCTTAAGGCAGGCATGCAGGGTGTGATATTAGTTTGGGCTATCATAGACTTTCCCTGCAGCTAATCAGCCTCTGATTCCCTTGTGAACTTCTTCTCGGGAGACGGGAGCACTGCTCGTGTAGTGAATGACTGCTTTAATGCCGCTGCAGAGAAAACGGCATTGTGAATTGTTAGTGTAAACAAGGTGGCTTCAGTATATCATTAAACGTTTTTAGAAGAGATTCTACAATGTCTCTGTGTGTGTGTGTGTGTGTACTGTAAATGTATATGTGATCATTATGACTTATTGTCCTCTACCCCACACAAAAGAACATCATTGACTGATGTTTCATATAAGGCAAGCGTGTGTGTGTGTGTGTGTGTGTGTGTGTGTACTGTAAATGTATCTGTGATCATTATGACTTATTGTCCTCTACCCCACACAAAAGAACATAATTGACTGATGTTTCATATAAGGCAAGCGTGTGTGTGTGTGTGTGTGTGTGTGTGTGTGTGTGTGTGTGTGTGTGTGTGTGTGTGTGTGTGTGTGTGTGCACGCGTCCATGGTGTGCTCTCTGGCTGTAGGTCCATGCCTAGGAGGGCCCCTCTGTGGCAGGGGTGCTGGCAGTGGCAGGAGAGTGGCAGCAGATGTGAATTGTCAAGCGTTGTGTCTGCCTCATTAGTTGCTCTTCCACTTGCACCAAACGCAGCTGTCGCTTGGCCCAGGGAGCAGAAAGCTTCTGCATGTCTGTATATATGTACAGTATGTGTGTATGTGTGTGTGTGTGTGTGTGTGTGTGTGTGTGTGGTTGTGGGTGGGGTGTGGGGTTGCAGGGTTGTTTTAAACATTACCATTTCATTTTCAACCTGTCTGTACTTGAGACAGGCCTGTCAGGCCATTCTTCGCCGGCACAAAGGAATCTGCCGTGGCCACATCCACCTGCCTCTCCGCTCTACTTCCTCCTTCTCTCCCTCTCTCCATCCCTCCTCCCTCCCTTCCTCCCCTCATCCTCCCATCTCTCTCCTCCGTGTCCCCTAAACACACAGTATCAGGAGCGGCATCTGTGTGGGGAACTCGTTGCAGATAAGGACAGTGATAAGAGATCCCTGGCAATAACAAATGCCCGGTGTTGACGAGGAGATTACTCTGCCCTGCCTCCCTTCCCTGCTGCCACCTGCTCAGCCACGCGTGAGCGCTTGGGTCTCACTGCACCGATTGATTTGCAATAGCCGGCTCTGCTCATTGCTCACTGCTCGCCCTCGTTGTTTGCCTGGGTACTATCGATGGCACACTTGTCAGTAGGGGTAGGGGGACTTTTTTACTGTTATTACTTGCAGGGACCATGTAGGTTTTGTAAAGCTTTTTTTTTTGTAGTGTTGCTTCAATGCCTCTGTTGGTTTCTTCATCCACGAGAGGTTTGGGAGTATGTAATAGCCTGATGGTTGTTGAAGTGGAGAGACCACTGCTACATTAAACCGCACGCTTCGTCTCAGGTGAGGCTGGTCTATTTTGAAATGCGGATTTATTCAATTCTCTTGTTCTTGCATAAACACTCCACGACTAAGCTATAAATGGACACTTCCTGCCCCAAAGCTGCCATTGTGTGCGACGTTCCTAATTTCTTTCCCCTTCAAGGGACGTTTTCCAATTTATGTTTAGCACATGTATGCCAACATCATGAAATGATTTTTACATCCATTTGCATAATTCACCAATCACCTGGCCCCGAGATGTCGGGGCGTGGGGGGGGGTTGGGATGAATTTATTCCGCCAACAATGAAGCGTCCATATCAGTCAGCCAGGTCACCAAGATGAGATAGAGACAGGTCAGCCTCGGCTCTTTTCAGGAGAGTGGGCACATAATGACTCACTCGCCCTCCTCACACTCGCCCAATACATTCATCTTATTAGCCAATTCTTGCTTGCATACCAATGAGAGCTATAGCCCGATGAATAAATATTTACACAGAATGTGGTCCCATGGTAATTAACTGGAATGAGGCCGGAGAAATTCTATTATCCTCGACACGGGAGACAGGAGTCTCTTCAGGCCACAGACCCATATCTCTGTGGCAGAGGAGGAGAGCAGGGAGGGGGGTTAATGGGTGGAAGGCAGAAAGTGGCGGGGGGCAGTGGGGTTGGCGGGAGGGTCGGTGGGGGTAAACAGACGGGAGGTTATCTACAGAAGCTGTGGAAACCAGAGGTAATTATGCAAAAATTACCACCCCCTGTCTATAAACATATTGGAAAGTATAAAAGGGGGGTAATGTAGGCAGGGGGAACATGTGCACAGTATTCACAAAGAATTTAATTAAAAACACAGCAAGGATGCATACAAAATGATAATGAATAGAATTAATAAAACAACTCAACTACAGATAAAGCTCGGGAAACAAAATGCCTCCAAGACATTTTTACTATGCGATGATATTGAAATGCAAATAAAATTAAAGTATAAATTGTCAATACCATTGCTAATTGTGAAAGAATTTCAATGTGTTAGCCCGAGAGACACCAAATAGTGGTTCATGTGTTTGTTTACACTGATGGTGAGAGAAAAGTACACACGAAAACACAGAAGTGCCTGTGGTGCTGATCAGACTCTAGAACATTCTATGACAGTGCTGGAAGTGACAGTGTTGGAAGCGAAGGCACTTTGTGACCTGGCTTTGTTTATGGGCTGCCAGATTGATGCATATAATTGGGGGAGAGAGAGAGATGCGGAGGGTGTCGGGCCAGGCGGGCAGACTGTGTTGGGTGCTTCAATGGGCACACCCCCCGCTTGGCGAGTTTTAATGAAATCCCTCTAGCCTAATTATGTGAAAAAGCACAATATGTTAGGAAGGCACTCGACGCTGCCCATGACAGCCACTAAAGAGCCATCGACAGCTAAAGAGCATCAGGCCAAACAGAGAGAGGGAGGGAGGGAAGGAGAAAAACAGAGAGAGAGAGAGAGAGTTGGAGGGAAAGAGAAAGAGGGAAGGAGAGAGTGCCTCTGGGGCATCACCCCTGCAGTCCCATACTTTTTAAACACGACATCTTAATAAGATTGCTGCAACAGGACTGGATCCATCTCCTCAAATGGGAGCTCTATCTTCAAAATGTTACAGTCTCTTAATGGCGGCCATTTCAGACTCTCATCCGTGCATTATCATCTGCCATTGGCACAATCCCCCATCCACACACACACACAGACAATCTTTCTGTCTAATTTTCAGATTCTAACCTCCTTATTCAAATAAAACTGTGATTTTCTGCCCTCAACTGAATATACAGTATCTGCATGTAACATGAGGATACTTTAATGTGTTTTTTTTTTACTGCTCAGACCCTGAAGCTTGGAGGTAATACTTAACACAGTATCTCTGTAAGCAATGGCAGACACCATCCCCTGTACTGTATATCAGAGACTTTTACTGTGTGAGTGGCGTGGAAACAGGTTATAGACCCTTTCAACAAGGTAAACAAAAACAATGCTTGAACGTTCTATTTGGGTCCCAATCTACTTCCTCTGCATTAAGATAACATATGGAATGTTAAAAAGGAAGTCTTGTGGGGCCAACTATGATGCTGATAATGGAACTCTCTTGAAAGGGTCTCTATGGGCAACAAAGCTCCAGCAGCAGGCCCTGCAGTCTCCGGCTCTCGTAATTGAAAATCTCTCCTTTTTCAGCGAGTAGCCCCAGCTCTCCACTACTAATGGCTTTCATAGGCAGAAGTCATTTGGAGTTCATTAAAAAGTCATTAGCTGAGGGGCCTAATGAGAAGACTGAAATGGTGGGGTGCTCATCGGGGGCACCAAAACAACTGTGTTTACCTGTTAGCACAGACCTCGGACTTTATTAAAAGGAAGCACGGGCAGAGAGAGATAGAGAGAGAGAGAGAGAGAGAGAGAGAGAGAGAAAGAGAGAGAGAGTCACCATTGATGTAGTCAGCATTGTCGCCCATTCAACAATAACACACAGGGTGACAAGCGCTACTTGGACAGAGGACGAGAGACACACACAGAGAGAAAAGAGAGACAGAAAGAGTAAGAAAGAAATAAAATTAGGGAGGGACTGTGTGTGTGTGTGTGTGTGTGTGTGTGTGTGTGTGTGTGTTTGTGGAGGGGCGTGGGGGTGTGTTGGGTGGCATTTGATTGGTTTTGTCTGCCACAGCAGTGTTGCTACTACAGGCTGTTGCCAACATTAGTGCGATTGCCAAAAACCCCTCTGCGGTCTTGCTAGGACAAGCTATTGTGTTTCCCCCTGATTGTGTTTGTTTACTCGCTTATCTTTTCTGGCGGGATATGAATGGCACATGTCATTATTAAACGGCCTGATGGAAATATTTCTATTAGCCACGTTCCAGGTCACCGTCACGCCACATAGTCAAGGCAGCAAGAGAAGGAGGGAGATAGAAAAATGGGAGCCAGAGAAAGCAAGGCACAGAATAACAGACTGAGAGGGAGCAAGAGAAAGAGAGAGAGAGAGAGAGAGAGGGATAGAAGGAGGGAGGGTGAAAGGTGAAGTGAGCCAGTAGTAGCAGAGAGCAATTGTATCATTTCTTCCTCACATTACACACCTTGCTGCACTGCCGTGGGAGGGTGCCACTCCCGGGGCTGCCGGTTGGACGCGGACTAAAAGAGGGTGGCGCACTCTGCTCCGGCTGCCAGCAAATCCGTTAATTAAGCATGCTAATGGTCGTAATTGCAGCCAGTCGTGAGACCCAGCTGCTGAAGTAAATGCTAGGTTTGCTGAGGCTGCCAGGGCACAGGCCGGCGCGGAGAGGTGAGAATGCCTGACGGTTCTGTGTGAGATCGGGGGCGATGGTGTGTGTGTGTGTGAGTGTGTGTGTGAGTGTGCATTACTTGTGTGTGTGTGTGTGTGTGTCTCTCTCTTTCTCTCTCTCTCTCTCTCTCTCTGTGTGTATGTGTGTGTAGGAGGGTGTTCACCCTGACTTAGATGACTCCTGCTGCTGGCATTTAGCAGCTGCTCTCTGCCAGTTTCCCAGCTGTTAATGTGTACCTTCTCCCTGGCAGAGGTGCTGGGAATGAAAGGCTAGGATTACACCAGGGCTTGCCCAGAGGGCTTTAGCCAGACCCACACACACACACACACACACACACAGCTTTAAAAGTGCAGCCACAGAGTAGCACACACTCACACCAGACTTCTAGAATGTTCTGTCAAAGCCAGATTGTCTCTCTTACTCTCTTCTCTGTGTCTTGTCTATATTCCTCTCTAGTTTGCTCAAGTTCATTCATATATTTGTAAAAAAGAAAATCGTCTCTCCTTCAAGAAGCCGAGTCATCTGGCAAGGCCCCAGAGCCAGCCAATGACACACAGAGCATATACATGTGTGGGAGGCAAGGACAAGAGCAGAGCAAAAATGTAAAGCAATGACGAACAAACGCACTCTCTTATGAAGTTAATTAACTGAAAGCAGTCACAGACTACTCTTCAGCATCTTCAAAAATGTATTTGCCCACTCACTCATTGTGCTAGCCGGGACACAGTCACAAGTGCTTCGCATCCTTAAGAAAGGCTCAGAATACATTCATGACTATTCTGTTCTCAGGTAGAGGGAGGAAAAAGGTAGGTTCCTAGTGTGTGTCTTGCCTTGTCCTGCGCTCCAGTAGATTCATACTGCATGCTGCCTATTAGGAGACTAGTGTGAAATGCCAAACCATCACAGAGTTCTTGACAATCTTTCACAGAGAGTAATCTTGTTTCCACTTAACTAAAATAGTAAGTGCTGTTGACACTTTGTGTTAAGGATGCAGATGTTTGATGCAAATTATTCAAAAAGTGCTTGGCCTTCATTCACTTCGTTGAAGGTAGTATAATTTATTCTGGTCACACTTGGCTTATCCAAGTGCCATGAATGAAAATAAATACAATTTGCTATTTGTCAAACACGTTTGGTTAAAGAGTAAGACCTCTTTGGAAGGCATCTTTTTAATTCTCAAATGATCTTTCAGGACGTTTCATTAGACATCTTCATTTCCATTCACACCATGCACATTTGGGGAGATAATCAATTCTCCTGGTTTTCAAATACCTCCTTACTCTTTTTCGACTGCTCATTTCCTGAGTATCTGAGTCTCTAATAGAGATATGGGTTGGTGGGAGTAATGACCGAATACATTTACAGTAATGCAAACGGCTAGGTAGGAAATGGGATGTGGTCCACAGAACGAAAATTGAACAGAACAGATCCAACACCCCTTCACCAAACACACACACACACACACATACTCACACAGACACACACAAACACCACCATCACATCCCAACCTCCAATTCCCCCACCATCACAATCACTTCCCAACTACACTCCAAAGACAGTCAGACCGCGTACAGCATTTCTGTTCTCCTGTGGCCGGGCTTTGATTGCACGACTTTGCGCATTTGTGTGATCATTTAGCGACGCCACATCAAAGACGGCCCTCAAAGGGGACAGCGATCATTACTGCCCATGCCTCGGCACAATGTGGCACGACAGAACCCCTGTCGCTCACTAGGGCAAAGTTCTGGGCAAAGTTTGTCTGCACCATTAAAAGAAAGGCCCATTGGGCAGTGTGATAGTTGTCATAATTGATTCACACACACCACACACACACACACACACACACACACACACACACACACACACACACACACACACACACACACACACACATACACATGCATACAGGTCCATAAATGAGCAGAATCAAAGGATTGACCTCCGCTGCGAGGCTACTGTGTGCTCATTCCAGTTTTAATGAACACGTTGACGGTGTGTGTGTCGACACCATCCATCTGTCGCTGCACAAACCGGCAGCAGTGCAGCTGAGGTGTCTGACAGGTGAGGTGATGTGTGGTTTCACACATGAGCACGCCATCAGTCAACATTACAAATGAGAACCCCGCAACAACCACAACCACAACCACTACCAACCTATGCCCACCCACACACCCAAGCCTAGCCGCACCCCCAACGGTCCACCTCTTTCTCCTTGCCTTGCCTTAGCCAAGCCACGCCAGACAGCAGATGATGTGTTATTGCACATTCCGCCAGCCCTCCCCATTTGCCACCGCATAAGCTTGTCAGGCGTCCACCGCCATGGGTGAATTAGCCATCGACGTTATAAATAACATTCCCCTCACCGGAGTCAATAAGTAATTTCACATTACTCTACTATTGAGCATGATAATCATGGGCTAAAGAGATTGAGGGGAGAGGAAAAAGAAATGTTAGCCCTGGCAGTAATGAGTAAAAGCTCTCAGCCAACCACCCCCCCCCCCCCCCCCCCCCACACACACACACACACACTCACACACACACCACCACCACCTCTCCTCTCCCATCTCTGGACTCTCCCTGCTCACCACTGTCCTTGCCCACAGCCAGGTGCCTCCATCGGAGGTGAGAATCCCCTGATTTTGTTCCAGTGCTTTGGGTGTCAGCTCAGCCGGCCAGGGAGGGTGGAGGTGGGAGTGGGAGATGGGGGTCGCCTAATGATGGAGATGTCAGATGCTGCTGATTAGCCACGCGATTAGCTACGCCAAACCACCACCACTGCCACCATGAGAAGGTGGGGGGTTGTCCACAGTGGTGGCAGCCAGTAAGAGATGGGTCATTACCACAAGTCTGCTGAGAGACTAATGTCTGTCCAACACAAGATAAAAAAATGTCAGGGAGGGAACGAGAGATAAAAAAAGTTGATGAATAGAGAAGAAAGAGAACAAAGTATTGCAGTATAATGAGAATGTGTGTGTGTGTGTGTGTGTGTGTGTGTGTGTGTATGTGTGTGTGTGTGTTTATGTGCATGCATTGGTGCTCCATAATGTGCGCATACTAATTGGATAACGCTGTAGAAACAAACATTACATTTATGTCCAGAGAGCCAACACAGGGGCCATAAAATGTTTTACAAGTCATGCAGGTGAAGAACAGCGCATCAGGGCATAAACAGGCACAGACAAGCAGAGATCAATGAAGGAGCTTAAAAGGGGAGCTCAGGTATTGAGCTTAGATTTTTTTTTTGTACTGGAAATCCCTTTATTTTCTTTGTAAATTCACAGAGGAGACTAAGCATGGTGCTCTCGTCTGGTAATCTGCTCCAGGCCGCCGTGCGTTTAGTCGACTACCGTGAGCTCATGAAAGTGTAAATGAGTTGGGAGGGAGCGGGTGGGTAGAAGTGGGGTGGGTTGCACTGCAGATTCTCCCAGGAATTATTAATACAAAATCTCATACATGCTTTCTTATTCTCACTTAAAATATTCAAACAAGTTCATGGCTAGTGCTGTAAGGCTGTGGATCAGTCACACACCTGCATCCGCACGACTGTTAAGATCTGTCTTGGCAGCGATCTCTATGTGGGGAAAGGTAGGCCTCTCCATGATGGTGGAGACTTGCACCAATCTGCATTTACAGGGGGGGCTGGGGTGCAATGGTGCTGAGGTAGGGAGGGGTGGTAATCAAGGGGGCTCCCCTCCAGGTGTGCCAGTCAGTGGGGTGGCACGGCGGGCGCTGGGCCTGTGCTAATGACCCGGCCTGGTGGGACGGAGGTGGTGTAGCTGCACGGCCCATAGAGCCTCCACGCCTTCACGCCAAGCCCCCATGGGGGCAGCTAGACAATGGCCCATTAATCTTCCCCTAGAGTACACCAGCAGCTCCTGCAGAACAAGCCCAGCTCCAGCCACTGCAGGGGCAGACAAACACACACTCACACACACACACACATGTACACACACACACACACACACACACACAATCAGACAAATACCCATGAGTGCACACACTCCAGCAAGAGAATGCAAAATATGCAAACTCACAGGCACACACACACACACACACACACACACACACACACACACACACACACACACACACACACACACACACACACACACAAGCACTCACACCAATGCAGACATTCAGACAGGAATACACACACACATACACAGAGAGAGAGAGAGACGCACACACACACTCTGGCGCTGCCAGGCCTAATGCCAGTGGGATTTGGCAGGGGCCAGGTAGCTGGAACTCTGAGGGCATGTTGAGCAGAGGCACCAGGGGACCTCCGTCTCTCCTCCTCCTCTTCCTCCTCCATTCTCCTCCTCCTCCTCCCTCCTTCCTCTCCTCCCTCCTTGGTCCTCTCTGGTCGCTCCTTCCCCTCCATCCCCTGGGCCTCCGTCAGGGCACCGATCCCCTGCTCCATTAATCTGTTTGTCACCCGGTTCCATGCATCCATCCACATGGCAGGCGGGCGGCCGCCGCCGCGGCCTGGACAGCGGGAGACCGGAGGCGGCAGTGGGCAGCAGATTGAAAAGAACAAATGAATTCTGCCTCCTTTTCCTCCTTTCCTCCACCACCACCACCACCACCTCCACCCACCACCACCTCCACCCCGGCTCTCACCCGCCTCTCCCAGCATCCCTCAGGACATACAGGGGATCTGACAGTGAGTTGTGTTTCCCAAAGAAAAAGGAAGAAGGAAACAGAAAGGAGCAAAAACAGGAAACAGAGATAGAGAGGGAAAAACAGAGAGAGAGAGAGAGAGAGAGAGAGAGAGAGATGTGAAGAGTAATAAAGAAAGTGTGCAAAAGAGAGAGAGAGAGAGGGAGAGAGGGAGAGAGGGAGAGAGGAAGAGTGAGAGAGAGAGAGAGAGAGAGAGAGAGAAAGCGTTGGAGGCATATCTGTAGTATCAGTCGGCCACACACAGGCCTACTCATGGAGTGTTCCACAGAGAAAGTGCCGATAAGAGCTGGGTGGCACACACACACACACATACACACACACACACAAAACACTGCCAATAATAAGGACCAGGCTCTGATGGAGAGATATAACAAGGCACACTGGGAAGCCACAAACACGAACACACACACAGACACACACCCATGCACACACAAATGTAGAATACTTGGATTGAGCACTACACAATAATTGCCATCACAAGCTTTTTTTTCTTTCTTACATTTTATGCATCACCGAAGCACTTTGGTAATGGCGTTACTATATCCATGCTTATTCACACCAGCATAAATAAGCACACACACACACACACACACACACACACACACAAACATACAGACACCGGAAATCTGTTGGTGGCCTCTCTTCAATCATAAACATGTTCAGAAAATATCTTTAAAGACTTAAGGCACTCAGAGAATTAATTGTTTATGTGTTTGCGTGTGTGTGCGTGTGTGTGTGTGTGTGTGTTTGCGTGTGTTTGCGTGTGTGTGTGTGTGTGTGTGTGTGTGTGTGTGTGTGTGCGTGCGAGTGTGTTTGTGTGTATGGGTTGGAGGGTGGTGGTTTTGGGGGTGACAGTTTGCTCGAAAGCCCATTAGAGAGAGAGAGAGACTGAATGAGCAAGAAAGAGCAAAGAGAGAGAGAAAGAGAGAGAGTATAAAGCCCAAGAATAGTAAAAAAAAAAGACGTAACGAAACAAGGTCCATTTTGGCATGCCATTCCTTCATGGCGAGCTCATTAAGGGCCCAGCAGAGCCGGGGTTTGCAGACGCAGGGCTGACAGGGTGCAAGAGGCCCTTTTATGGCAAGTGCTTTCCTAGGAGTGCAGGGACATGCATGTGTCCAGGGCTGAGGGATGCCATTAGTCGCCCACAGCAGAGGCCACCTGTGAGGTGAGCCTAACCAGAGCTGAAAGCCCTGACAGCAACAGACCTGGGCAGCAAGCGCAGGTGGCGACAACAACCGCAACCGACCACAGACTTTGATGCGCCAGACCGATAGATAGGAGGCCATCATGGCTGCTACCTTATGTCCTTAAAAAGACTGACTGGCCAATCTGTTGCCCCCCTCTCATCCTGCTCCTCTACCACCCCACAAGGGGATCATTTGTCAAGGGGTGCACACTTGTAAATGTAATGTGGCAGCCTTTCATTTTGATAGATGTGTCGGTCGTGTGTCTGTGTGAGAGTGTTTTTGTGTGTGTGTGTGTGTGTGTGTGTGTGTGTGTGTGTGTGGAAGAGAGGATATGAGCGTAGACGCTGGTGACACTGAATGCAGAGGGGTCCTTGCACTAGTAAATATTTATTCATCGATTTGGATTTGCATTTTGTTGTTTTTTTGAAGGACGGCTATGTCTGAATACTTTAGATTCCCCTTGGGGAGAATGGGTGCTTTATTGAGCTTGTTGTGCTCCCTCTAATATGAAACTTAAAAAATGCATATGCAGCATTACCGAGCAGGAATCGTAATGAGTTTGGTATATACCCACTTTAATGCATTATTCAATTCACTGTGTAAATCGGTCATCCATTTGTGGAAATATTATGAATAGCAGTCGAGGTATCGTCAGCAACATTAGCATACTCAAACATGCAGTGCTCATTTAAATGATAAAATAATAAGAAAAAATGTTTTAATCTTGCGTAAGTTAAAGGTCACTAGAGATTTTTTTTTTGTCAGACTCTAGATAATAACTGTTCATTTATTCTTCCGATGACTACAAGCGATCTGTGATGTGATGTGGCAGGTACTCTAATACCAGGCCCCCGTGTGATTCATTAGTGTTATTCAAATAGACCTTGAATACTGCATAACCAGCCACTAATCACTGCCCACAAAGCTGACCTTTAAGTGCATTGAGAATCTATCTTAGACACAGGTGAATGTATTTTAGACACACACACACACACATGCACACACACATGCGCGCGCGCACACACACACCACACAGACACACAACGAAGATTGTCTGGTGAGTGAAGGAAGAATTGAGCCATGGAGAATGGTCTAGATAAAGACTCTGATATCCTCTTGAATACCGCCCACTTGGTTAGCCCTTCCTGGTTTAATTAACTTGCCTTTGTGAGGAATTAAGTTAGGATCAAGCCAAAGACCAGTGACTAAAAAGAGTGAGAGGATATTCCAACTCTACTCCAGAGAGCCATTTCAGTAGAATAGCAAAGGAAGACAACATATGCAGTGGTATGTGCTAAATTTCAAAGATATAATTTCTTGCCAAATATCAAGAGATATTAAAAAAAAGATACAGTGAAAGTAATATATTTAATAGCAATTTGCTACAAAGCACTTTGAAAAAGTAATAATTATGTTGGTCTCCTCTTTCATAAATTGCATGAACCCTGTGCAGAAGGTTGTTCAATTTGTGTGAACACTAAAGTGATGACTTCTTAAAATGACTTCTTAATCACTGTACTACCTGTAGCTCTTAAATGACCAAATGAGACATGGCCGTGTGGCTCCTGTCTAAAAAAAAAACAGTGGCATCCATTGCCGCCACCACTAACTGCTAACTGCAGGAGCTCTGAGTTCAGGAGTGTATTGTGTATTGTCAGAGGAACAGCAGTTAGGCTGCTCTCTTTCTTTTCTTCCTTTTGCATTTCTTCCTTTTTCATTTCTGTAAAAGATATTCACTTCCTCTCTGCACTGTATTGGCTAAATAAGGTCCTCAGAGAATCTGGTGGGAGGGAGGGGTGGGGGTGTATGGGGTCTGGCTTCTATCTATGATGTATAACATTTTAGAGTCAAAATATCACCATTATTATTATTTCTGACAGACTCTGAGCAGTGCTCCTCATCATAGTTGAGAGGGCTTGTTGATGGGCATGTTGGACACATACAGGCAGCTTTCCTACAGCCGTGTTGAGCTTGTTAAGTGGACGTGTATCCATGATCCATGATCCATGTTCACCATCCTACGCAGATACGCATGCACACACACACACACACACACACACACACACACACACACACACACACACACACACACACACACACACACACACACTCCAGGGCTGTGAGGCCGCCAGGGGAGGGCCACAATGGCACCCGCGCTCCGCATCAGCCCTGCATTCATTTGCCCCGGGGGTTAATTACTACCTCGGCGATTGCGCTTTGTTTCGCCTCTTCTGAGGTGAGTGTAAACAGTGGCGAAAGGTAATACACTTCCAGCGCTGTCCTCCTCTAGGGTCTCTCGCTGATTACACCGAGCGTCACGTCTGCCATTTAGGCCTGTAAGTACAGCCTATGAAGAGCGGCGCCTATGTCCTTTTTTATTCATGGGCAAAATGACACACTACTCTCCTCTCCTCTCTCCCTCTCTGCTGGACCACAACCAGTAAAATGGCAAGGTTTATGATGGAATTGTACAAAAGCCTAAAAGCCATTTCAGTATAATAACATGTTCCTCACAAGGGCCTGCTGCACTGGGGATCTCATGCTCAGGTTGTTACTTGTTGAGTCTATGATTCTGCTACAATACTACAGCCTTAACTATAATGTATTTGATAGGGTTCCATAAATGCACAGCAGTAGTCAACACTATGTTAGAAAGGGTAATTTTTTATACACAAAGTGCACTGACACACATACTCCATACGAACTGGACAGTTTGAATAAGAGGACAGAAAATCAAACTGCTCTGCTTCAATCCTCTCTGAGGAAATAGTTCATAGAGGCTTTCTAATGTGACACAGCACTCAAAAAAATCCCCCATAGAAATACACGGGTTAGTTCGTAACGCCAATATGGCAGTTGTCTACACGTATCCCGCCCCTTCCCAAAAGTCGACATGTAAATACATCATGCCAATCATGTGGTGTGTTGTGAATACATCGTACCAATCATGTTTTGTGGTCTCGCTGCTGGAGCGAGTTTGGCGTCGTGAAGACTTTCGCTTGTGCATTTATGCCTGAAATAGATGCCCGATAAGTCCCCAAAAAGCCTTGCAATATGGCCGTCGTGTGGAGGGACTTGCCTAAAAGGACTTTGATAGTGGACAGTAAATTTCTAGTTCTAGGGCACTGGTCAGTGGTCTCAGAACCTATGCACATTACGCCAACTCAGTAATAACAAAGTGGTCCACGGTGAGCCCTCTTTGTATTTGAGTCTGGCTAATCTGTAATATATCCACGTGCGTGAACACTGCAAAAGGGAGTTATTGCAGCACACCTGTGCAGTCATTTCTGTTTATGCTCTTTTGGTTAGCACTCCCCGAGTCCAGTGTCAGCTGCAAGGGAGTTACTTAAATCAATATTTAGAGTCGAGGGAAAGCACAATAAAAATCGTTCAGTGTGCCCCAGTCCAGCCTTTCCCTGCACCGGTAAAAAAAGAAAAAAAAAACATAAAACGCAGCCTGCTTCGTTTATTTTTTTTTTTTTTCTCTTATTTCACCTCCACTCTGAGAGGCTGGGAGATTGGGAGGCGATGCGGTGGTGTTAAGAAACACTTGCACGCGCGAGACAGAAATGCTTCAGACGACCCTCCCAAAAACAAGAGACTTGGATAGAAGGATCATCAAAGGGGTCAGTCTGTTTTTTTTTTAGTTGTGGATGCTCTGGAGCTCTACACACCACCTCCTTGCCCTTAAAATAAAAGCTTTCATTGCATGTAGTTCTGATCCCCTGGATTCTGGTGTAATTCAATGTGCTCTGCGCAAAGAAACATCGCCTTGGCGGTTGACAGAAAGGTGAGAGTGGGTGATGCTTGATGGCCTGTGCAGGCAGCACAAATGTGTCTGTGTGTGTGTGTGTGTGTGTGTGTGTGTGTGTGTGTGTGTATGAGTCATCTGGAAATCTTGAGAAACAGAAAAAAAAACACATCTGAAAAACATGGCTCCAGCGCGTCAACCACTCATCCTTGTCCCTGCCCCGTAATCACCCATTCAGGGGGAGATTTTTTTTTGTATTTTGGGTGGGATGGGTGGGATTACTCCAGAAGGGCCGGCAAATTAAAGCTGTGCTAATGAGTTGAGTCCTCTTAATTTGCTCTTCCCCCGTAATCCCAGTCCGGATAAGCCCAGCTTTGTGCGCCTCTCCCCACCCCGCACCCCACATATCCATCCATTAGTGCACCATTTGCCACGGTATACCGGAGGCAAATCTAAGGGGTGAGATTACGAAGCTTATGGAGGAGACAGGAGATGAATTGTGTCGTGTTCAGGAGATTAGAGGTCCCTAAAAAAAGTAAAGCACCTCCTCTCCTGAGCATGAGAGAGAAGGGTGGAGTACAGAGAGAGAGAGAGAGAGAGAGAGAGAGAGAGAGAGAGAGAGATGCCACAGATCGATCTCAGCTTAGGCACGACTTCATCTCTGAGAGTTCCCTGATGATGATCACACCACTGCTGTCGCTGCTGTTGCTGCTGCTGCATGGCCTAGAGAATCCACACACGCCGGATAAATCTGGCTGTTCCCATTCTGCGTCGTAATTGAGAGCGTCACACGTAACTTGGGGGCTAATTTGTGTGAGTGCCGCCCCTGTCATCGCCACTGACGCTGAGAACGCCGACGTTGCGTAAGCCAAATTCGAGAACCATGGTGCGCTTAAGACGGTATCTCTGCCCTGCGACTCTTGCTCCAGGTGCTCTCTGCAGGCAGCCATGAGAAAGCCAAGATTACAGATCCATATCGAGGCATGAGGGATGCAATCACTCCCTCTCTCCGTCTGTTGCATTCTATTCCTCTGCTTATTATTTTATCTTAACTCTCCCTCTCTCTGCACTTCATAACATGTTTGCCTCCCTTCTTCTCTCTCTCTCTCTCTCTCCCTCTCTCTTTGTCCTTCTCCATACCTTTTTTGTCTTTCTCCCACTTCTCTTTGTCACTCCATACCTTTTTGTTTCCCCCTCTCTTCATCAGGATCTCTGAGTGCCGTGGGCTACAGCAGCAGAGTGGATTTAAGACTGTCAATTAGGGTTAAGAGGCCAGGAGTATGGTGAGGAGCAGTGAAGCATGCTGCAGAGACCTGGCGTGCCACCTGATGTCTAATAATGGAAATTGACAGGCCCTTTTTTAATTCTCCTGCTCTGGGCAAAAAAAAAAAATGAGAGAGAGAGAAGAGAGAAAGGAGAGAGAGAGAGAGAGAGAGAGAGAGAGAGAGAGAGAGAGAGAGAGAGAGAGGAGAGAGAGAGAGAGAGAGAATTCAACCTCGAACAATATGTCCAAAGGGCAGAAACACACACCTTCAGGCTCTCACTGCTAGTTGGACACGCTGGAGATGTTCAAAGAGGGACTTGCAGTCTACACTGAGGAGCACAGACAGCACTCTGCCACTAAGCTACTCCTGAAGGCATGAGACAAATAGATAAATAAACAAGTACGCACAGAAACATCGGGCCAACTTAATAGGCTGACGGACAGGCTTTTTTAAGAGGGAAAGAAAATGATTGTGTTAATTTATACCCTGGAGTGGGCTAAATGGTAGAAGTAAGAACTTAAACGAATGGTTAAGCCAGCTAATTGGTTGATCATTCTTCCTTTGCACGTTGGCCTGATGTAGCTAATATACAGAGGGATGAAGAGAGGGAGGGAGTGAGAGAAACAGAGAGAGAGAGAGAGAGCATGAGTAGCCTGAGGTGGAGAGTCATCTCCTTGACAGGCACTCAGAGCCTTCATTTGACTCTGGCACTGTTGGAGTGTAACTGCAAACAGCAGGAGAGAGAGAGAAGAGAAAGGAAGAAAGAAAAGGAGAGATAGAGCATGTGTGTAAGAGAGAGAGAGAGAAAGAGAGAGAAAGAGAGAGAGAGAGGAGACGGTAAGGCAAGTGCAGCATGGCTGTATTTGTACAGGCCTGTCAGGAGTGGGATATTTACCCGGGCAGGCAGGACTCCGCTGACCAGTCCACTCTCATCTGCTGCGTACATCTCTGACACATATGCACTCACCCAACCCCTCTCCCCCACCTCCTCCACACCTACACACACACACACACACACACACAGCTGCCACCGGCAGCCCCAGTCATGGGCCAGACACACAGCATTTGGCCACTTAGCCAGCAAGAGAGAAGAGACGACGCAACGCGTCCACTCCGTCCAGTTAGCTCAGAGACTGCTCTTTTCTCTCCCCTTCCCTCTCTTCTCAAGCCACGGAGCCGTGTAAGGATGAGACATGTCCAGCTCTCGCATGATCTGCCGCCCTGGGCCCTGCAGAGTCTTGACAGGTGCGCGCGGGTATTCGAAGAGGTGGACACCCACTCACCGCCCCCCCCCCCCCCCCCCCCCCCCCCTGTCCACTCCTTCTCCTTGACCTCTCCAACACCACCACCACAGCAGCAGCCATGTCACAGGCCTCTCACACGTCCGATGGAGTAGAGAGCGTTAGAGCCAGAACCCTCATTAGGCTCAGTGTGGAGGAACATGAGAGAGGAGACTGCCACCATTAATGAATCCGTCGGATGGTACCCGTGCCGTGCGACGAAGTGAAGCATCCACCTGACGAAACTCTCCTCGCCGCGGTGCTTCTGCTGGCGTTTTAGTCAGAGCCGAAGCCGCCACGGCCAGCCTAACTCATGGTGGTGTGTCGTTAGACATGGGGAGTGTATCAGCATAGCCACATTAGCAAGTGACCAGAT
Organism: Alosa sapidissima; assembly: GCF_018492685.1. Classification (NCBI taxonomy): domain Eukaryota; kingdom Metazoa; phylum Chordata; class Actinopteri; order Clupeiformes; family Clupeidae; genus Alosa; species Alosa sapidissima. The sequence continues at coordinate 19,740,995 of NC_055971.1, read as the reverse complement.
CACAGGCTGGGACTTTTGGCCATGGTCAGGTTTCCAGCTGTGATCAGGGGAGGCGAGCAGGCAGGCAGGCGGCTACGGGCATTCAAGGGACAGCAGGATCTGAGAAGAAGAAAAAAATAGTGTTAACGTTTTGTTGGCTATTGTGTTGTCTACATACATTCCCTTGCAGCAGTGTCTGCTTGTCATGTGCCAGTTGTGCAGGTATTTGTCCATGGAAGTTGATGTGGGTGTGAGTAGATGTGTCTCTATTCAGAGGCGACATGTGACACAGGGGCGAGGGACACACAGAGCGAAAGCAAGAAAGCGAGAGTGGGAGAGAGAGAAAGAAGAAAAAATTAAAAGGGACAATGTTAGCAAGAGAGAATGATAGAGACAAAGGAAGAAAGACAAAGCCGTAAAAATGGACAAAGCTACTGTCGTAACAAGGTGAAACAACCAAACAACAAATACAGCAATCAAAGAGATGGAAGGATAAAGGGAGAAGGAGAAAGACACAATGGGGGGATGTTAGAAGTTAAAGCCTTAACCCTCTCTTCTGCCTCAGGGTGAACGCTCATGACCTCTGTGCCACCGGTGCACAGGAGACAGCAGCCACAGCAGACACAAACACACACACACACACACACACACACACACACACACACACACTCCGTCTCTCCCCCCAGGCCCTTATCTGTCCCTAACCTTCAGAGACCAGACGAGAAGCGCGAGTCCAGAGTTCCAGCCACGCTCTCTCATCTCCGCGAGCCACCCCGGCAACCCGTCAGGAGCAACATGAAACCGAGAAAAGCAGAACAAATCAAAAGAGACAAAGAGAGAGAGAGAGAGATACAGAGAGAGAGAGAGAGAGAGAGAGGTAGCAGACGCCTTGTGTATTAGACCCTGTCCTCTTGAACATCAGACTGTTTCTGTTGTCTCTTGTTTGGCGCGACACTGTCGACACGACGGAGAGAGAGAGAGAGAGAGAACTTGCAGGGCCAGCGTGGGGCTGAGAAGGCAGTTTGTTCAACGGCATGATATAATTAGACATCCAGAGGCCCTATTGTACTGGCAGACTGGGCTTTGGTGTGAAAATTGCCCATCAGCAGTCGGCTTGTATTTCACACTCCACGCCACGGAGGGACACTTTAACTGCCACCCAATTCGCCAGGTCGCAAATGCAGTAATTGGGGAGGAAGAGCCAAGAAAACAAACAAATGGACTGATCCAGTGCATCATCCACTTAGTGCTGCTTGTTTAGATATGCACATAAAAGTGGGAGGCACGCCGGTGCATTGCGGAATTCGTTCCTCGTGTAGTAATTAAAATCATAGTATAATCATACCTCACCATATACCAGGGTTTCCCTGAGCTACGATAAATGTCCGGCCAAGATATTACGTAATAAATGTGGCAATTAATTTTATGATAATCAGGCACCTTTTTTCCCAAGGTTATATCTGTGTCCCATCTGCACCCCCCAGCAAACCCCCCCCCCCCCCCCCCCGCCCCCCACCCACACCCCCCTCCACCCCGACCACCAATCCTTTCTTCTGCATTGTTCTTCTGAGGCCGA
>NC_055971.1:19682060-19727960 GCF_018492685.1 Alosa sapidissima | reverse complement strand
CCGATTCTGGCTTGAGTGAGTGCCCTTACATTCTAACTTTTCTATCTTTTTGTTTGTTTAAATATTTATTTGTTCGATAGTATTGTTTGTTAATTGATTGAGAGTCTGCTGCCAGCATTAAGCTGGGTAGTATGGCAACTCCTAAATCAAAACTTGATTGTTTAACCAGACGGCATGGCGTTAAAGTGGCGTCTAGTGTTAGTGTGGAAGCGTGTAGTTTAGCGGTGGGTAAAATTGTTGGATACGATAATGTATTGTCGGCATCCTAGAATGAACAATGCGATCGTTCTTTTTTGAGTACAATCGAAAAAGCCTATGAAGTTGTTCAATCTGGAATTGAAATTGATGGTTGGCTTGCCCCTGTTCTTCCACTTAGTAGCCCATCTAAGAAAATCACATTGTCTAACGTGCCACCGTTCTTAAAAGATGAGGTGTTAATCAGAGAACTTTCGAAGTATGGCAAAGTGGTGTCTCAAGTTAAGAAAATACCTGTGGGATGCAAGTCAACTTTGTTGAGCCATATGGTGTCTTTTAGACGCCAGGTGCATAATGTTTCTGAAACAGGACTGTGATTTTTAGCGCAGTGTTCAAGTTTAATGTTGATGGCTATGATTACACTGTTTATGCAACATCAGACTCAATGAAATGTTTTGGTTGTGGTGGACATGGACATTGGTTCGTGCTTGCCCAAACAAAAAAAGATATGTTAAAGAACAAACTGATACACCTGCAAATGATTCTGAAATTGGTGAGGAAACTGAGCCATCTGACCCGCCCACTATTACGGCTGGTGGTGCAGAGTCTGTGTCTGTAGTGGTAGAATTACATGTGCCGACACCGATTTATCAAAACGTGGTTGAGAAAGAGATTGTGACCGAAAAGTGACCGAATCGAACGAAGCCGCTGAAATAAAAAAAACAGCGAGTCTGAAATAATTTTGGCTGCGCCCGCACAAGCCGATGTGATCATGGATGAGGGCAGTTCTTGTGAACCTGCAGGGGTTACGGAGACTGTAGGCCTAGAGGCTGCAGAGTTGTTAATGAGAGAACTGGTACACAAGCAGAGGAGGCTGGCTGTGAAACGATCCGAGAGGAAAATGTTTTCAAAATTCCAAAAATAAACGAAAGAAATCCTCTAGTAATAAAGCTACAAACAATGGAAAAAAGACATTGATGTTGAGCTACCAACTACAGATAATGACCATGAGAGCGATGGTTACTCCACGGATTCTAGTTTGTCAAGTTCACAATCACAAGAGCTTTCTCAACCGTTAGTTGTCGTGTACTCCACTCAGGAGATAAGCCATTTTTTACAGACTACCAAATTTGTGCGTAATGTCAAGGTTGAGGATTATTTTTCCAATATACAACAGTTCATTGATGATGCCTAAATATCTAATGAGGACAAATGAGACGGAGGTTTACTGACCAAGAGATGTTTCGCTTGGTTAAGATTGTGCGCAAGTTGAAAAAAGGAGAACCGATTGGAAATTATGGTGATACTCAGTAAAATATGTATGTTTATTTTCTTTGTCTTTTTCTGGTTACTTTTCTTTTTTGAAATGGGCGAAGTTAGAGTCGCTACTTTGAATTTGAATGGGGCCAGAGACGGGAGGAAAAGAGCAGAATTCTATGAATTAAGCAGACAGAAAACTATTGATGTTTTCCTTGTTCAAGAGACACATAGCGACTTAACTAATGAAGTTGATTGGGTGAAGGAGTGGGATGGGCGTGCCATACTCAGTCCACAATACGTCCTTAAGTGGAGGTGTTGCTATCCTCTTTTCAAAGTCGTTTCTTCCATATTCTTATGATGTGGAAGAGGTGGTTAAAGGAAGACTATTGAAAGTAAAAGCAGTTTTTGAAAATGATGTTTTTGTTTTCATTTGTGTTTATGCTCCTACTTAGCTGCAGAGAGGATGTGTTTTTTGGATAAGCTTGGTGATGTTCTTGGTGCATGTAATAGTACTGATTTTCTTTTCTGGGTGGTGATTTTAATTGTACTGCTGATATTTTAGATAGAAATCATGTAGAACCTCATGTAGCCTCTCGCAAGCGTCTATTGAGTTAATTGAAGCATATGAATTGATTGACATATGGAGATCTTTTCACAAAAAACAAAGGCAATATAGTTGGTCTCATTGTCGTGATAATTATTTATCAATGGCAAGACTTGACCAAATGTACTGTTTTAAGCATTTTTTTAGTGCTTTTCGATGTTCCTATATCAGCTCCTGTTGTTTTTTCTGACCATTTGCATGGCATGTTGTGTACTTATAAAATCTGCGGTTAAACCAAAAGTGCGTATTGGCATTTTAATAAGATGTTGTTGGACGATCAAACTTTTAGAGAAGCTTTTGCTGTTTTTTGGGAGAGTTTTAGTTGGAGAAGCCTTTTTTTCCCTCTTTGCAACAATGGTGGATGTAGCAAAAATTCAAATTAAACATGTATGTCAAAAATATACTTTCAATGTCAGTAGAGACCTAGCTAGATCCATGAAAACTTTAGAAAAGAGATTGTGGATTTTGCAAAATGTGGTTGATAACAAAGAAATTCAGAACAAATAGAATTGCTTAAAAGTAAAAAAGAGGAATTGGCTGATTTTTTGGGGAAAAAAACACAGGGCGCTTTGATCCGCTCAAGAATACAAAATATATCTGTAATGGATGTTCCGTCTAAGTATTTCTTTAATTTAGAGAAGAAAAATGGAAGAAAAAAGTTAATTCATGCTGTGCGCTCAGAAACAGGAACATTGTTGACTAGCCAAATGAAATAAGACAACGAGTAAGGAGTTTTTACTCAGAACTTTTTAAAAGTGAATTGGTTGAAATCAGGAGATTGAACGTGGTTCCTTCATGACATGCCAACGCTTTCAAAGGCTTCAGCAAAGATGCTGGATGGAGCTTTATCACTGAAAGAACTCTATACAGCCCTGATGGGTATGGAAAATGGACGTGCTCCTGGCATTGATGGACCTGCCAGTTGAGTTTTACAAGGCTTTTGGTCAGTATTGGGGAAAGATCTCCATGAAGTGCTGAATGACAGTATAGAGAAAGGAATCCTTCCTCTGAGCTGTCGAAGGGCTGTGTTGACACTGTTACCAAAAAAAGGTGACTTGACCGACTTGAAGCATTGGCGCCCAGTGGTCTCTCCTGTGCATTGATGTTAAAATGTTTTCCAAAGCACTAGCAACTAGATTGAGAGAAGTGATGGAACAAATAATACATGTTGATCAACCTACTGTATTCCCTGAAAGGTCAATTTTTGACAATATTTTCCTTGTTCGAGATGCAATTGAAGTTTCTAGTAAGTTAAAAAAGAATTTTGGATTTGTTTCATGGATCAGGAAAAAGCTTTTGACAGAGTTGAGCATAAGTATTTATGGGGGTGTTAGAGGCTTTTGGATTCAATTCGGGTTTTATTAATTTAATTAAGGTGCTCTATAATGACATTGAGAGTATAGTGAAAAGTTAATGGTGGTTTGTGTCCCCCTTTTAAAGCACTAAGAGGTGTAAGACAAGGTTGTTCTTGTCTGGAATGCTCTATTCCATGGCAATAGAACCTTTGCTTCACAAATTAAGGTGTAAAATGACTGAGCTTTTCTCTGTCCAATTGTGAAAAGGTTTTTTGTTTATCAGCATATGCCGATGATTTGGTTGTAGTAGTCAATGATCAAAAATGATGTTGATACCTTAAATGATGTTGTGAAGGATTTTGGAGTGATATCATCTGCAAAAGTCAACTGTGGAAAAAAAGTGATGCTTTCAGATAGGAGATTGGGTAGATGGACCAGCCAAACTCCCAGAAGGGTTAAATTGGAAAAAGGGGGTTTCAAATATCTGGGTGTATTTTTGGGAGATGATAACACTGTACAAAAGAATTGGGATGGAGTCATTGAAAAAGTGAAGGGACGTTAAAAAAATGGACATGGCTACTACCTCAGATGTCATATAGGGGACGCTGTCTGGTATCAATAATCTAGTGGCATCCTTTTTGTGCATCGGCTGCTGTTTTAGATCCACCATCAGGTCTTTTATGAAGATCCAGTCAACCCTAATCAGATTTCTTCTGGGATAAGTTGCATTGGATCCCTCAGAGTGTTTTGTATTACCAAAAGAAGAAGGTGGCAGGGTTTAATCCATTTGCCCAGTAGAGCAGCTGCTTTTAGGCTTCAGTTCATTCAGAGGTTTCTTACTGGGCCAGAAGATCTTGTTTGGAGGCCTGTGGCTTGTGAAATCATGCATAATGTGAGTGGTTTGGGTTTAGACAAATCTTTGTTTTTCCTGGATCCTCATGCAATACATTGTATGATTTACCTGTTTTTTATAAAGGACTTTTAAGATCTGGGGTTTATTTAATGTTAGCCGAATGGAAGAGACTGGTTCTTTGCATTGGCTCCTAGAGGAGCCTCTAATCTATGGATCAAGACTGGACTTTCAAAGAATGTAATGCCTGGAGTTGAACAGTTATTTATGCAGTACTGGACTTACACGTTTGCGTCATTTGGTGGATGTATCAGGCTCTCTTATGGACAGTGCCACACTGGCTGTACGCATGGGAGTGAGGTCCTTGCGTATGGTGGAGAAGATGTTGCATTGCTGGAGAACAGAACTAACATCACGTGAGCGCAAAATGATAAAGAATTATGTTGATGGCATTTTGATTCCTGATAGAGAAGACCCTTTTCCTGAATTGTCACTTACACCGAAATTAAATGATTGTAAAGGTATTTTTTTGCCCCCTCCAAAAGAAATAGATTTCAGCGAAGTCAATGGTAAATGTCTTTACAAGACCTGTGTTAAAGTGATAAATAAAGAAAGGCTAGATGGAAAGGTGACACGCCTTGGCGTTCTACTTTGGTTTAGTAAGTAATGTTCAACCAGAGTGGAAATCTCTATACAAACCACCATTAACTAAAAGAGCTGGGGACTTTACAAATGGAGGTTACTGCATGGTATTTTGGCAGTTAATCTTTTATTTCTGTTTAATCAAATGTAAGCATGAATGTCCTTTTTGTTTGGAGAGAGAGACTGTTTTTCATGCTACTCAAATGTTTCAGACTGCCACCTTTGTTTAAGTTGTTGGCAAGCTATTAGAGTGTTTTGGAGAGTTTTTCTCTATTCAGACCTTCATATTGGGGTTTAAATATGTTCAGAAAGAACGTTGCAAGTGTGAAATGATTAATTATATCTTGGGAATGCTAAGATGGCCATTTATATAAGTAGGAAGAATAAGATTGAAAAAGACTCTGACCATGATGTAATTGACAATTTTTATTCGCCTGGTGAAATCAAGAGTAAAATTAGAATTTGACTTTTATGAAACAAAAGGTGATTTTAATTCTTTTGAAGAAGAATGGTGCCAAGGTGGAGCAATATGCTCATTGGTCGATAATGAATTATTTTTTTTCAGGTTATTTTCTTTGATTTTCAGTTTTCTAAAAAAAGTGATGGTTTTATGGTAATGTGATCATGTGTTTTGTAATAAAGAGCTGTTAAAATTCAAAAATTCTCTCTCTCTCTCTCTCTCTCTCTCTCTCTCTCTTTGCACTGCTCCCTCTCTCTCTCTCTCTCCCTCCCTCTCTCTCTCTCTCTCTCCTCTCCCTCTCTCTCTCTCTCTCTTTGCACTGCTCCCTCTCTCTCTCTGTCTCTTTCTGTCACTCTTACTCTTTCTTTCTTGCAAGCATGCACTCACAGCCTCTATCAGAGGCAAAATAAATATCTGTTTTTTTCCCTCTCCTTTTCTTTTTCTTTAAAGGAGAATTCCTTAAAGAAAAAGAACGCTAAATGCTAAACTTCGTGAAGATACTGTCTGTATACTGTAAATCGTCTTGTAAGTAAACTACCAGTGCTTTTTCAAAGTTCTCAATGTCTCGTTTTAAATGTCAGGGCCCGTGGAAGTCTACCAATGAAGTGTGGAGATACATTGAGCCTCATAAATGGTGTAAAACAGTGATTTATTTGCATGGCTAGCCCGATGCCGAAGCACCACCATTGAAAAAGCTGTTGGTAGCATCGGCTAACTAGCGCCAGATTTTGGAGTGCAGGGGACAAGCCGAGATGGGCTATGAGACATACGTTCACACTCGGTATCATGTTTCAACACACTTTAGGTCAATATCACACCGGAATTCTCCTTTAATTCCAACTAAAAATGGAATTCAATTTGTCTTTCATAATTCCGGCTTCATTTTTTTCCGCATGACTTGGAGCCTTCTTGCTTACTGAAGCAGCGCTCCGCTCAAATGAACAAAGCGGATCTGATAAACCAGTAGCACTACCATGCCCCCACACCTGCAACCTCTTGCCACCAGCTAAATTGGCTTTGCTCCAATTGTCTGGCACACCACACTAACCTGGTTCTGGGTTCCACCTGTGAGCTCAGATCAGCTATGTAGGGCAAACAAGAGCTGTTTTTTTTGCCCCACGGAAGGAAAAAAAAGTCAGTGTTTTCTTTTTTTAATCTCTCGTTCACTCTGTGGGACACAGATGAGTCAACCCCAGGATGTTGTGTGCCTTCTTAGCGACGCTCCGAACTGAAGTGTGTGTCATCGTTAGGTGTTACCATCTCCCATGATGCATTGCTTGAGCCCTGTGTGCTGGCGGGCGTCGTGGCCAGGCCTTGCAGAGCCTTTAATAACACACATTACAGACCGTGTGTTGCTGAAGGGATTGTTCTGACCCCCCACCCAACCCAACCCCCTTCACCCTCCTCTTCTCGTCCTCTGGGTCCTGGAACATCCACTCATCTCTCTCTCCCTCTGCCTCTCTTCCTCTCTCATTCTCCCCCCCCTCTTTCTCCCTCTGCCTCTCTTCCTCTCTCACTCCCCCCCCTCACTCCCCCCCCCCCTCTCTCTCCCTCTGCCTCTCTTCCTCTCTCACTCTTCCCTCCTTCTCTCTCTCTCTGCCTCTCTTCCTCTCTCACTCTCCCCCCTCCTCCTCTCTCTCTCTCCGCCTCTCTTCCTCTCTCACTCTTCCCCCCTCCTCTCTCTCTCTCTGCCTCTCTTCCTCTCTCACTCTTCCCCCCTCCTCTCTCTCTCTCTCTCTCTGACTCTCTTCCTCTCTCACTCTTCTCCCCTCCTCTCTCTTTCTCTCTCTCATGGAGGGGTAAGAAAGTGGGCCAGGCAGTGCTGGCGTCACTCCCCACCTCCGAGCTCTCACACTCACCCATAACTCACCCTCTTCCTTTCCTCTATCCATCTCCTCTCCTCTAATTCCTTCTCTCTCCTTCTTTTCCCTTCTCTTTCATTCATCTGCACACACTGTCTCTCTCCATCTCCTCATCTCTTTTTCTTTCTCCATCTTCCTCTCCTCACTCTTTCTCTCTCATTCATCCCCTCTCCACCCCCCTTGCCATCTCTCTCTCTCTCTCTCTCTCTCTCTCTCTCTCTCCTTCTCTCTCTCTCTCTCTCCCTCTCTCTCTCTTCCTCTCTCTCTCTCTCCCTCTCTCTCTCCCCACCCCTCCGTGGCCTCGGTGTCCCTGTCAGGGCAGCTGAGTGCTGATGTGCGCTGGAACGCTGCGCGGAGGCTGTCGGCCCGATGTGCCGGCGGATTAGCGCCCAGTGTTTGGGTGGCTGGATAATTAGGCCAATCTGTTGACAGCGTTGGAAAATGGCACCCTCCCCTCGCCTTCACCTTCGTCCTCACCCCCCGCTGCTCCTCTTCCTCCTCTGCTGTATGTGTACAGTGCACGAAGGGTTCGGGCACTTTTGACCCATGGCAAGTCGTGCACATCCACTAAGGGCTAACACACAGCAATCTGCTTTGTTACTGCAAATAAACCACAACACGCTGAAAGTGATTTAGGCCCTACTAGTATCAGGTTTTGTCTCAAGCTGTAGGGTTTTGCTAATGATAGGACAGAGGACTGGCCTATTGCTTTTGTCCACACTGCCCACATCTGTGTCCCATTGTAATGATTTGTATTCTAAACTATTGTAGGGAGAGACTAGTGGACTACAATTCACCCTATGTAAGTATATAATGAACAATTTTAATGAACTTGACAAAGGCTGATTCACCTCCGAGTTGTGCATTAAAAATCCCTCTCGGGGATTTACATCACTGCTTGCTTAGACTTTGGCTGCCCTTTCCAAAACCTCAGGATAATACGAACTGCAGATTTACCGAGTTCATATCCAAAGCATTCCACAAGAGCAAGAGCTTCTCCAGTACAAAAGGATGGTGGAATTGACCCATTTTAAATGCAAGGTAACACCCTCTCCACCTTATTTTTGTAACGGAGATGAGATGCTCTGCTTTTCAATTTTCACCTTCCCTCAAAAAAAAAAAAAAAACGCCTCTCTTCCCTTTTCATCTGTTTATGTGTTTTTGAGGTGAAGTTTACTGTGCGTGAACGCAAGCACACAGCCCAGTGAGTATGTTTCTTCTCTTTTTCCTTTTCTGTTGGTTTGTCTTTGGCACTGTGCTCTGAAGCACTGCGCTTTATTGCGCTTTCTCCTTGGGGTTTTTTTTGGGGCAGCTGTCATGGCAGCGCTCAAACAAATGCCTCTAATTGAGCCACACACATTAGAGACACTGCCTTGTCAGAGGCAGTCCTGTTAATGGGTATGTGTGTGTGTGCGTGTGCGTGTGCGTGTGTGTTGTGTGTGCAAGTGAGAGAAAGAAGGTAAAGAGGCAGAAGTGTCAGAGAAAGTGTCAGAGAAAAGAAGTGTCTATATGTGTGTGTGTGTGTGTGTGTGTGTGTGTGTGTGTGTGTGTGTGTGTGTGTGTGTGTGTGTGCGCATGTGTATGTGTGGTATTGTGATGCTGAGCACAGAAGTATGCTAGCTCAGAGCCTGATGGTATGTTGTGCTCTAGGTAATGGCTGACATTTCTTGGTTTATGCGGCTAATTACTTATTTGCACAACACCTAATGGCCTAACTCAATCCAGAATCTCTAGCATGTACTGGACCTCACCCTAGGAATCTCTCTCTCTCTCTCTCTCTCTCTCTCTCTCTCTCTCTCTCTCCTCTCTCTCTCTCTCTCTCTCTCTCTCTCTCTCTCTCTCTCTCTGTCTGCCCCTCATTTAATCTTTATTGGCTCATGTCTTCCACACATTTCCTTTGATTTCGGTCTCATCTGTGCCCTGTCTTTCTCAACACCTCATGTTGTCTCTTTTGGCCTCTCAAAGTCGGCTATGAAATGGAGACCATAACCCACATGTCAGGTGTACAGTCTGCAACCTGGCAATCTCTCCTCTGAGCACAGACCAGTCATCGGGAAACAGAGATGACCCATGGAGGCATAGCAGTGGACAAAGTAGCCAGGCACAGATATAGTGTTGTAGGTTTTAGAACATTATTCTTCTCAAAGTTTATCCTGAACTATTGCATCTGACTTGCACACATGTCAACAAACTTCCATGGCTGTGCCTTTCAAAAATGCCTCATAAATGAAAGAAATATCATCAATATTGATACAATTGATTTACGAGCACCTTCACATCTCAGGACTATAACACAATTTCACTCTATTGATGGAAATGTCCGGGGGGGTTGCCAACAAAATTCATGAGAATGATCGGCACAAAAAAGGCGATCTATTAAATTCAGTCTCAAAGGTTAATCAAAAATATGAATGTGAAACCCAAATAATGGCGGGCCACACACCCACAGCAACTACAGAGGTGGCCATTACAGAGAGAATGTATGAATTGGGTGATGTATGCAGACGCACTCCCATGTAACTGTGATTTGAGTGTCCTCTGTAATTTCACACAAAATCCATTTCCCCTTCGTGCCATGCTAATCGCATTGAAGGTGAAATGATGAATGCGCCCTCCCACCCCCCCTCCCAGTCCTCGACCTCCATCACCTCTGCTGGCATCCAACCTCCTAACATGGATATACAAGCAGGACACACACACACACACACACACACACACACACACACACACACACACACACACACACACACACTGACATACACACAGATGCACACCCACACACAGACAGGCAGACTCACACACACACACACACACACACATATGTACGTGCACGAACACAGGAAACAAGTCTCCAGACACACACAAACTGCTGTTCACGTAAGCATGGTCAAACACCCCCACTCACATTGCACACTCACACATTAGTCACTCCGCATCTTCCTAATTATGGCAAGATGAAGTACAGTACTGCTTCTTGTCATACAGGGTCACAAGTGGAATTAACATAGGCTATGTTGGAGGCACAGGGCCTGATAACGTGTGTGTGTGAGTGAATGGGGGGTGTTTGAAGCATGTGTGTGTGTGTGTGTGGGTGGGTGGTGGTGGTGGTGGTGGTGGGGGGGGGGGGAGGTTGAGGGCATGCTTGCAGACACTAAGCGAAGCTGACATTAATGGCACATGTAATGAAAAGCATGGGTCCTAATTAAGAGTCCTCTCTGCTCGGGTGAAAGAATGGCCAAGAGTCTATGTCTGTTCGCCCGAGAGCGACGTGCTTTCCCCACCTCCAGGGGAAAAAAAACTCAATGCCGATGCGCACACACACACACACACACACACACACACACACACACACACACACACATAAAAACACATACCGTCTCTTAATGACCAAAGTGTTTGTGTGCATGTTTGTCTTTCAGGACGTATGCTCCAGAAAGAAGGCTTTGATAGCGCAGAATATTCAACTGTCAGTCTCACTTTTCTCTTTCTTTTTCTAACCTCTTCAGAATCAGACCATCTCTATGCCATTATTTGTTTCTGTTTGGTCTCTCATTGCTCTGAATAAGCCTGACATCTTCACAGGCTATAAAGAAAGATCTGCTGGCACTGAGAAGTCATTATATTGCAAATGGGATCTGAATGTTATGTTGGCATTAGCCACATTAGTGTGTCTGTTTTTTTGTTTCTTTGTTTGTGATTTATGGTAATTTATATATATTTTGTAATGGCCTTTCATTGCAATGCTCACTTAAATATTATTGCAGGCTCTTTGTTCTCGAAGACACATTAGGATCTGATTAAAAATTTTGATATGCTGCTTGAGTTATCTCAGAAGACAATATTTTTGAGTTTTGCGCACTGACTTGCATACTCGGGGGGCATAAAGCTGAAAATGGATTCAGACCATACGAGGTGTCACAGACTTAAAGTCTAATGATCACGCAGAATGTGTCTGTCATCTGTCTTCACCAGAGCCCATGATTTCCACTCTGAACACAGCCATTTCTCACTTCTGTCCTAGTTCAGCTTTCCAGAGCCTGAGGTTAGTATAGATGTTATATGCCAAATTACAACCATATTTCTTGCATAGCACACAATATGCATTCATGTAATTATTCCAGGTGTCTTTGATGCCTCTTGACTGCAGAATACTGTACCTTATATATCATATAGTTTATTTTGTGTGTTTTTCTTCTCTCTGAAGTCTTCAAGGATTGCCATCTTACATCAGAAATGTAATCTCTCTCAGGAATGTCTATTTTTCCTTTTTGGCTTTTTGACCACATAGGTATTTCACAGTGTACTACAATCCAACCACATCTTTCTGTTTTTCTTTCCCTCCCACACCAAAATTTAATTTCACCTCTCTAACAAACCAAGGTCCATGTAATCACTTTTTTTTTCCTTCCCCATTTTTCTTTCGTGGACATGGAAACTATATAGCAGTCAGGACAGCTTTGATTTGCCAATGAGAATTCAGGTCAGCGCTTTCTTGTTAGCCGTGTGAAAGGTCAGCACTTCACAGCAGTCCTGTGGTCACGCAGAAAGCTCTCGTTAGCGCTCATTTGACTGCTAAAGCTCTGTCCCTCCCTCTTTCTCATGGCACTAGTGATGCAGAACCTTCCTCCTCCGGATGACGAATGAATCCCATGCTGTGACATTTAATAACATATTGATTCATCGGTCATAGAAATCCGATGGAGAAAGAGCAGAGTGTTGAATTACACGGGACCGTGCCCATGGAGGGGGGGTCAAGAGAGAGAGAGAGAGAGAGAGAGAACTAACATAATCTTCAGTGTACCATATGACTCAATGTGTGAGATGAGGTTTGACACCAGTGGCCTGGAGTCATGGCTACGGCTAGATATATTCCCAGTAGAGACAGATAGACCTCAAAGAATAGTCCGTCTTCTCTCTCCCTCATTCTCTGTCTCTGCTTCTCCTCTATGGTGTGCTTGTGTCTAAAAGGGAGTGAGTGATAGACAGAGAGAAAGAGATAGATGGAGAGAGAGAGAGAGAGAGAGAGAACAGGAGACAGAGAGAAGGAAGAGAGTACTTGTGAACATGACCATGGCAGCCACTGTATCAGAGGAACATCAGCTATTGCCCATGTCATTCGATTAACCTTCACTCAAATTATTCTGCACCACGCCGATCGCTCTCCGCTCTCGCCCGTATCATGCCCCATGGTTCCTCCTTTCTGTGCGCCCCGCGCCAGATGGAAACATCACAGCTCTGCAGCTTGGGGCAGGCTCCGCACCAGGTCTGCCACGCACACACACACACACACACACACAAACACACACACACATCCACTCACATGCATACTTGATATGCGAACCCGGCGTCACAGTGCTCATCGTCTGATTGAGTTACACGAGTTGCATTCTGCCTGAGCTTATAATGACCACAGGGGGGGGTTGGTTGGGGTGCAAGGAGGGAGGGTGGCTTCTGCTAATTCACAATCTGGCCCCCAACACGCTCACGGAATTCTCCAGAAACCTCCGCTGACTCCCGCTGTCTGCTCGCTGGGCGAGCTGCACTAAAGTTCTGTCCCCTCTGGATACACACTGCCTGTCAAAGGGCCTGATACTGTGGTGGAAAGTAAACAAAGCTAAGACTTTGGCAACAGAGAGAGAGAGAGAGAAAGAGAGAGAGAGATAAAGAGAGAGAGTGTGTCATCTCTCTGTAGAGATGAAGTGTTTCATAACGGCTGGAGACTTGCTGTGACAAATTAATTCATTTCCCTTCATTAATGTAATTTCATTTAAGTGGCCCCAGTCTTTAAACTATTTATTCGACAGTGACGAGGGGGCTATGTATTTATCAGAGTGGAGTTTTGTCACTTTCACTTCCATCCGCCAACTTACAAGTTCCGCCATCCAAAATGTTATGATAATGCTTCAGTTTAGTAGTCCCTTTTGTGCCTTTTGTAGATGTGAGATGTTATTACTGTAATGTTGCAAATCTAGGTTTGTAGTTGTTTTTAATTCTTCAGCACCTGCAAGTGAGTAATCCAAAATATCATTGAGATGGGGCTAGTATTCCAGCCCACATGATAGACATTACATACAGCAGTGAATGAAGTTGCATTATGTTCAGAGACCCTGTGGTATTCGTGTGTGTGTGTGTGTGTGTGTGCATGCCTGCGTGTGTGTGTGTGTGTGTTTTGCGTGCGTACCATATGTACTGTAGTGGAACATCACACTTTCAAAAGGACAACAAATCTCTGCGCAAGACCATTGTGTTTCTCTGTGAGTTCATTAAGCTGTTTGAATGGGCTTATTAATATTTTTAATCAGTCTATTCATGCGCAGTCATCACCGCGTCCCCTGGAGCACGGCTGCTCGACGAATCACCTCGCCGCTCAGGCCAAACATTAATCATCCCTCCTTTCCCATTAAAACCTACGCCATCTTAGGCTCCGTCCACTCCTTGAACCTGGAAATAATATCCTCAACAATCAGTTGGTCACTCAGGGACGGCCAGGATATTACAGCTCCGCTCGCACCCTCTCTCTCTCTCTCTCTCTCTCTCTCTCTCCCTGTCTCTCTCTCTCTCTCTCAGCCCTCAGAGCCTCCCTGGTGCGGGGGAGTCTGGAGAAACTACGGAGGCTGTAATTAAAAAAAGAAATCAGTGCCCCCATTATAAGGCAGCTGCCATTGTGCTCCGATCCTCTATCTGCCTAATATATCTAAAGGTATTTTTAACCCCATAACAAGCCTCTCCATCCACGCGCTTTAACGATTCACTGGCAGCCACTTGCCAAGGTTAAACAGGAACATGGAGAGGACATGTACTGTAGCCGATGGATGTGAACTGAAAGGGGTTCTCTTTCTTTTCTTTTCTATTCTTTTTTTTGCTGGGGTGATGTACATGCTAGTACATGTTGTTTGACTCCGTGGGTAGTCAAGATATGTCAAAGCTATTTGTTGGGTTCATTGCGAGAGTTTTGGCAATTAACCTTAGGGCCAGTCACCTTTAAGCCACAACATTATCAAGATTAATTATGGTGCTGAGAAGTAGGAGTGTTTCCTGCCCAACAATTCTGCACGGATGTGTGTGTGTGAGTGTGTGTGTCTGTGTGTGTGTGTGTGTGTGTGTGTGTGTGTGTGTGTATGTTTGTGTTTTGAAGGGACAATAGCTACCATAGTAGCTACAACAATGAACAGTTGCTCTGTGTG
This sequence comes from Alosa sapidissima, assembly GCF_018492685.1. Lineage (NCBI taxonomy): Eukaryota > Metazoa > Chordata > Actinopteri > Clupeiformes > Clupeidae > Alosa > Alosa sapidissima. The sequence continues at coordinate 19,713,608 of NC_055971.1, read as the reverse complement.
TGTGTGTGTGTGTGTGTGTGTGTGTGTGTGTGTGTGTGTGTGTGTATGTTTGTGTTTTGAAGGGACAATAGCTACCATAGTAGCTACAACAATGAACAGTTGCTCTGTGTGTGTGTGTGTGTGTGTGTGTGTGTGTGTGTGTGTGTGGACAACAGTGTTCACTGGTGGCTCCATTCACACCCGTTTGGGGCGCAGATGCAGGTGACAGCTTAATTTGGCTCCCTCTTCTCCCCCGTGAGGCTGGAACTCGTTGGCTTCGGATAAGTTCTGTTAATTGGAGGCCGAGGCGCGCGGTTATGACACATCCTGTCAGGCTCGAATCGACGACGCGGCCGTTTCGGGTCGGGTCATGTCAGAACCGCGGAACAGGTCCACTGCAGCGCTGACATTTTAATTACTGTGGAAGCTCGGAGTGCCGGAGTCAGGTGTGTGAAGGAGGTGTCAGCCTGCGAGGTCAAACCTAACCAGCTCGGGTCAGATTTAATTCCGCTCTCCTTCACTTTTCCTCACTATATAGTATATTCCTCTCCATCTCTCTCACTCTCTCTCTCTGATTCCCTCTCTCTCTCTCTTCTTCCCTAATTCTCTTTCCTTTTCTTTTTTGTAAGGTTTCTGTTCTTTTATATTCCGGCTATTCATAAAACCACTAACTTTGTCTTATCTTCTATGGAAATACTCAATATTAGTTGTCGGATGATAATATTTTCATGATACAAATAAGGCGAACGTAAGATAAAAAAGGCTCTCCTCTGAATATTAATACAATGTTATGAATCTCCTGCTGGTAGAATAGTTTATCATTCCCTTTTGAACCTGCACTATTCAAAGTTGGCAGCAAGAAGCTTATTGAAAAAGGTATCTCAACTTCTTGGCATCCTTTTTTTCAACAACCTATTGTTCTTTTCAACAATCTAATTCTTTTTTTTTCAGTGCTATATTACAGTAGATATGGTATTTTTCTCGAGGTGTGTGAGTGTGTGTATGTGTGTGTGTGTGTGTGTGTGTGTGTGTGTGTGTTTGTGTGTGTGTTGCCCCTTTCCCCAAAGGCCCTGCATATGTCTGTCCTTTGTGGGTACGGGCGACAGTGCGGCTAAGCAGTCTTGTCACGGCAACGCTGGTCCCTGTGCCGGCACCTCGGCCCTAGCGGCTTCGACTCACAGCGACAGCCTGGACAGGGACAGGAGAGGCCCGGTGGTCACCGCTGGGCAGCTCGCACCTCCCGCCACACGGAGGCAGCGGCCGGCGGAGAAGAGTCAGGAAAGGGCAGGGACGCTGTGGGGCACGGCGGGGGCTTTTGGCTACGGTGGCGGCCGCTGACGCGGTGACAGTGGTGGAAGTGAACGTCAGATGGAGTGACGCACAGCGGGCCAGCTCCTGCCCCCGGGTCTTAGCGATGAAAAGGTCACGCTGTCAGCGCGTGGCACACATCCTTATCCTGCTACAGCTCTCATCCACACATACACACACACACAAACAGGCGTGCACACATGCAATTACACTAACACACACACACACACGCACACACACGCACACACACACACACATACACACACACACACACACACACACACACACACACACACACACACACACACATACTGGTACACTAACACATACACACAGGCACATACAGGCACACACACATGCACCTACAGTACACTAACAGACACACATACATACATACAAACATACACACATTCACACGCACCCACACACACACTAATACACCACCTTTGGTGAATACGTCAAGGCCTTTGGGTTGTGCCAGGTGATTTGCAATTATTACAAATACGGTAGCCTTACAAGGTCACCACTTGCCTATGGAAAATTATGAAGGCAGAGAATGGGAACGTGCTTGAGACCACTCTTTTGTGTGTCCTCAGTGAGTCCATTCGGAGAACTACCTTTTTTTTCTTGTTCTGCTGTTGGATGTTTGAAACGACAGGCACTTGCCACCAGGGGAACTGTAGCAGGCACTGCCTGAGCACGTGGCAGCATCCGCTTAAACGCGCCGCGACAAGGCGAAACGAAAAAAAAAAAAAACATGGGGGTCTTGTTTCGACAGCGCGCGCGTGAGGGACTCGTTTCCTCGTAATGAGGTATATCCTAACCTCTAGAGAGCAGAGTTGATGGCCCAATCCCCCCCCCTTTCCTCTCTGCTTCTCCTCCTCCACTGAGCATCATCGGTGGAGTGCCAGTCCAATATTGCTGCCTGGCATTCCGGATCCGATTGTATTCCCCGCACGCTCTCATTAGAGCCCCCGCCATTCCATAAACTCAGCTCCGGTTCTAATGGCCGAGCCCAAGCGCTCCCAGCGCGCTCCTGCCACTCCTCCCGCCCTCTAATCAACTCCGTCGAAGTGTGAGCGAGGCCGGGGCCTGTGCGGGATCGGTGTTAATAAGATTGCAGCACGTCTCCTGTTTTCTCCTGGTGCTGTTGCTCGCAGGCTGTTGTCGGAGCTTTAATTATCACTTGTTAAAGGATCCGGAGGAGATTGCTGGTGAACTCTGCGTGTCTCCTACCACCTCCCAAGCGAAGCGGCACCGAAGTCGACCGGTTTGGGTTGGATAATGTCTGGAATCGCTTTGAATCTGGAGCAGCGTGTTGCGCGTAGCGTGGGCCCCTGCGCACCACAGCGAGGCGAAACCCTGCTGGGCCACCGCTTCAAATCCATTAGCCGTCAAAGAGGCAGCCGAAGTTTACTTTTCTGTAATTGGTTGTGTGTTTGCACGTGCATGGGTGTGTGTATGTGTCTTGTGTTTGTACTTGATTGAGTGTGTACGTGTGTTTGTGTGTGTGTGTGTGTGTGTGTGTGTGTGTGTGTGTGTTGTTGTTGTTTCATGTGAGTGTGACAGCGTGTGTTATTGTGTCTGGACATGGGCACGAGGGCCGGCTGGCCCGCAGACTGTCCAGATTGACGGGCCTAAAGCAGACATCAAATTAGAGGAGCTGTGCTGAGGCGGCTGGGGCAGGAGGCAGCACTGTAATAAAGGCTTGCAACTGTTGAGAGAGGGAATCACTGCCGCAGGCATCGCTCCAGGCTACTGAAAGTTGAGGAAGCAGGGAAGTGGGAAAAAAGATTTTAAAAGAGAGAGAGAGAGAGAGAGAGAGAGAGAGAGAGAGAGAGAGAGAGAGAGAGAGAGAGAGAGAGAGAGAGAGAGAGAGAGAGAGAGAGAGAGAGAGAGAGAGAGAGAGAGAGAGCATGCATCATTGGCCAAAAGAAAGGCGTCCACTGGCTTTTAGTTTCTGGCAACCCTATCTTGTGAAGAGGAAAAAATAAATGTGCCAAAGCCCCCAACTGGCCTGGTGGAGTGACAGACAGGGGGGGGGGGGGGGGGGGGGGTTGGGCAGATTGACTCATTCATCAAAGGCTGTATACTCCTCAAGTGGTCATTTGACTGGTCACTGAGGATTTGAGAAAAAAAGGGAACATTTCATTTAGACGGTGTTAACCTTATGAGAGAGCTTTGGGAGCTACAGTATAAGGAAATAATGAACCCCGAGAAAACTTGCTTTCAGAGTAAAAGGCAGACAAAAAGCATTCTTTTCTGGACCTTAGATTCAGTGCACGTTCTCACTCTCTGTGACCAAGCTATGGGTGAAAGTCACACAGAATCACAAGTTTTTATAGAAGGTGTGTTTGTGTGTGTGTGTATGTGTTTTATTTATTTTTAGCGAAGACACCTTCATGTCTACTGCAAAGCCTTCACGGGGAGTTTGAGGAAAGTGAAAAGCCTTCATCCGGCTAAATTGTGACATTCCGTTCGCTCCCTGAATCCTGCCGTTGCATAATAAGGTTGTTTATCTTCACTTTTTCTCTTGCCTCCTTCTTTTCTCTCTCTCTCTCTCAACGGCGCATTTGATAAACAGCTTTCTGAAGCCTGCTGAATCGGTCTTCATGTATGAAACTCTGATATGGAATGCGCAAAAAAATGCAAAAAAATAAAGTGGGGAAGCTCCTCGACTGCTTTCCTCTTTCTTCACGCACACGGAGGTTGGCATACCACAGGCTTTTAGATAAAAGGTAATTTTCATCTTTGCAATCATCATACCCCCATTTCTGCTCCGTAGTTATGACTAGCTAAGTGCTTTGCACACGAAAATGCAACACAGCTGTGCACTCAGAAAGACATTTGGTAATGTTTAGAGGGTAACAAAAAATGTTCTGCCATTTTGCTTTCTTGGCGTCTTCACTTTTCTCCTTTGTGGTATTCCTGACTATTTATTTGAAGGCAGATGTGATTTTGTGTGCGCTGTCGAGGCAGAGAGCTGTTCTTTGAAATGTAAATGTAGTTATGATAGAACAGCGCTTCTCAGTGTTTGTGCGGAGGAAAGAAAGAACAGAGCAACCGTGGTGATCTCTAAACAAGACCATATTTTCTGCTTGCTTGTCATTTGAGATAAGCTTGACATCAGTCATCGCTCTAAATTGCTTCATCTAAGTTGGGTGAAGGCTGTCCTCCACATATGTGTCGCCACGGCAAACAAGGGTCTCTCAAAACTGTTTCCCCAGAAGCTTTCAACTAAAATCTGTCTAAGGTCCTTGTCACACACACACACACACACACACACACACACACACACACACACACACATACACACACTCAGAAAGTTAAGTCAGCAATGGGAATTTGTTACATTCATACAATTACTTAGTTTATGTTCTCCATGAAGAATACAGTATAAAGTATGGTGTGACACTCCAAAGCAGAGTGGGAGAAAGCAATAGAGAGAGTGATAAAGAGAGAGAGAGAGAGAGAGAGAGAGAGAGAGAAAAGCCTCTTTGGGATGGGTCTTTATTACGTGCTGGGCAGGATGGCCTCTTCCTCTCTCATATGCACTTAAAGACAAGAGCATGCTTTTTGCAGATGATGACTCTACTCCGCTTCATGTAAGATGGATTTTCCTCCTATCTGTCTCAATGGATTTCTCCTTACGAAGGTGTTCCGTAATGCACCTCTGACTCTGCCTGCCATTATTTCCTGCCAGCCGTGCGTTGTGCGCGCGTGTGTGTGTGTGTGTGTGTGTGTGTGCGTTTCTCTCATGCCGAGAGGGAACAGAGCTGAGCCGAGACCCACCTTCCTATCCCCACTCAACGCTCAGTCTGACGACTTACCTACAGTACGAGGCAGACGAATGCAACCCGGATGGCTCTTTTCTCTACCCATGATGCCTTGGGGAAGAGTGGAGTGCGAATGAGCGTCGGCAGATAAAGACGCTTAACCCTTAAAGGAGTACCGTCACACCGGTGTGACGGGGAATGTTGAGAAATGAACATTCTAAAGAATATCTGGGTTCATTGAATTCAACATAGAATTTTAGAACCTTCAATTGTTGCGGAACTTAGAACGTTCAAAAACCTACACCTTTAAGGGTTAATAAGACAGTCTTTTTTCCCCCTCCATTCTCCCTTTCCACTGTCCTCTCCACCGTCAGCATGTGCTGCCGGGAGAAGGCTTCATCACGCCGTGTCAGCCAATGATGAGCGCGTCTAAATGGGATGCTCGAGCGGACCCATTAAGGGACGTGACGGCGGGGATGAGACTGACCCGGTGACCCCGGCACATCTTGGCGGTGCTGTAGGGGAATGGGGCCGTCCATTACGTACTCTCTTTTCTGGGGGGGTTGGGGGCTTTATGGGAATGTGGAGGTGACACCCAATGTCATTTGCATCTTCAGCAATCCCCCCCTCAATCACCACACACACACACACACGCACACACACGCACACTCTGCTGACAGTGCAGCAGACAGCGTGGATGGTAGATATGACACCATGTAATGCACTCCAAATGGTGATTTGCTCTGAAAGTGCAGAGAGAGAAACAGGGACAGAGTGAAAGAGTGATGGAGAGAGAGAGAGAGAAAGAGAGAGAGAGAGAGATAGAAATCACTGCTCTTATCTTAATGCCCTACAAAGATGCAAGTCAGATGCAACCTAAGTGTCTCTTGAATGCCAGAATTTGCATATTGTCAAAGGCAGACAACAAAAGAAAGTGAGTGAAGGAAAAGAACACTGTTTATGGCCCAATTTAGTCTCCTAATTGTGGTCTGTACGTGACCATAAACAAACAAGTGATGGATGCGTCGGAGTCACCTCTCCGGAACCACGGCAACCGCGTGGCTGTTTTGATTCGACCTGCCACTTTTGCAAGCGGTGAGCAGCCCTCGGAAATCAAGGCGAAGTGGCGGATTCATCAGCGTCCCGGCGGGAGCAGCACTTCGCCCCTCGCCGCCTTGTGACATGCCGCCGCGCGCCGCCCACCACCACCGCCAGCGCTTGATTGGGACAAATCCGTCTCCCCTTGGTGTCAGCGCCCTCGTCCACCGATCCGAGAGGCAGTGGCGGAAAGAAAGACAAATGTTTTGATTAGGGGTCTCGCTCAATGTCGCCGGCCAGCCAATGAGAGTGAGAGCTGTCGAGAAAGGGGGATGAAAAACAAGAGACTAAAGAGGAAAGAGACAGAAAGAAAGAAAGAATGAAAGAATACAAAGAAAGAAAGAAAGAAAGAAAGAAAGAATACAAAGAAAGAAACAGGGGTTTCTGTTATTTCTGGTGGCAGAGTGAAATAGAGTCTTTGGAAGTCTCCGAATCGCTCGCCAAACGCCAGCTCAAGGTCTCTCCTTGGCAACAGTATCGTATTGTGTGGCAACAGAACAAAGGAAATGGTGAAGGCACTAAGCATTGACTCACTGAGCACCTTGCTCAGCTTCTGGTACACACTCACTTTTAAAGTGAAACATCTGGCTATGGAGCTGCCTGTCACTTTTGAGATGGGGAGCACAGCTTGAGTACGGGATGGATATATGGTTACATGAACATGATGTTTACGAATCATATAAATATGCAAGTACATGTGCAAGTACAGCACATGCATGTGTTTGTTTGTTTGTTTGTTGGGATAATGGAGTTACTTCGCTAAATATTATGATCACTAGCTGTAGAAATACATAACACACACATATGTCACTCAAATACATCAAACATATCTGGCAGCTGACAACAATCACATCAGTCCACAAAGCAATATGCTGTTTACTGTCTTAGGCGTGTATAAGTGCGGGTGTGTCACGTCAGTTAGTCGTGGAGACAGCTTTGCTGTTAGAGATCTTTCGACCTTCACAGCATGTGCAGGTCAGTACTGCTCTCTGCTTGATAAGGGATCTCTTAACAGTGTTTCATCAACCTCTCTCTCTCTCTCCCGTTCTCTCTCTCTCTCAGTGTGCCCCATCTCTTTGCTACATCAAGGGTCCGTCGCTTGTTCCTGGCTGCCGCCGTTTGATGTGGCGAGGAGTGAAAACCCATTACTCTCAAGGCACTGGGGCATTAGCGTTTTTATTTCACCAGGCTCGCATTAGTTGCCATGCTCTCTCACGGGTTGGTGCTCAGACAATAATTCAATGTAGCAGACCCCCGTCGAGCCACCCAAGAACTTATTAGAATTCTTCAGATGTGATTTAATGGACGTCAACCTCAGGCACTTCTCACTCCACACGGGAGATGTATTAACTGTAGCCATCTCCAGCTACTCTTTGTTCACAAGAGGAAAGAGAGAAAAAAGAAAGAAAGAAAAAAACAACATAAAAAGCAGGAGAGAGAGAGAGAGCAAAAGACGCACCGTGTAAGTTGCTTGCTGTGATTTTCGTACCATCTCTCTCTCTCTCTCTGTCTCTCTCTCTCTCTCTCTCTGTGTCTGTACCTCTCTCTTTCTCTCTTTCTTGCTCTGTTGTTCGTTTTCTTTTCTTGGACGGGTGGCCTTGGGCTGTGTTTTTGAGTCTTTTGTACTCACAACAAGAGAATCAATCTGAGAAATCAAAGTCTCGGAGGGTACGGCTGTGGCTGCGGCTCGTCTCCTTCACCCTCCTCTGGCGTTAAATCCAACAAAGGCCGCGGCTGCACCGCTGCGTGGAGATTCGGCTCCGAGAACAGCGTTGTCAGTTCTGGCCCTCCCAGCTCCTCACCCCCCCCCCCCCCCCCCCCAGCAGAGAAAAAAATCTACACAGGCGGCTTAGGGGATGACACAAGAGAAATAAATAATGTCGACCACGAGCTCAACAACAGTCTTCACACACACACACACACACACACACAACACAGCATGAGATACAAGGTTTTACACAGCCCATGACTACGGAGGTCTTAGAGCAATCCATGATAATGCCACAACTGTTTACGTTTCATGAAGTATATTTACACGCTAAAACGTATGACTAATGACAGCATTGTAACATTGTGCCAATCGTACGACAGCTGCATCAACTAGTCCCTTTAAACCTCAATATTCTCTCTAAGATGCTTAACAAACAAGATTTCGGTTCACTACACTATTTAGGGCCTACAACTTCCACATCATTTCCTGCTGACATCCAGACCACTGTGCACAGTAAGGGCTACACTGCCCTAGTATTTTATACAATCACAAACCAGCCACCAGCCCAATTTAGTCCAAATAAATGGACTCAATGGCATTATATAATAGCCATGGTTGTACTTGATAGAGGCTCAAAATGGCAACACTGAGTGTGTTTAGTTTAGGGCCGACTTCATTAAAACCAAGCTCAGGAACCATTCAAAACACTTCCATTTAATTGCTGACATTGTTTAGCTCAACTCATCGCACATTTTCCCAACGCAGCCTTTTTTCCCCCCACTCCTGTCTGCCGCAACAATTAAATGAAGCCAACAAATTATCTTGCTTCTCCCGCGTTTAAAAGTGGTTGGGGATTACACTGACTCGGAGTAGGCTTTGCTGATTCTGTCATATCTTTATTTACAGTAAACAGGAAACAGAGGAGCAAACACGGGCAACAGAAATGCTTCTTTAGCTGGCGAAGTGGAAATGTTTGATGAATCAGAATCCCCATAAGATGAAGTCTCACGTTAATTGGGGGGCTTTGCCGAACAGTCTTTTTTTTTTTCAAAGAGGAAGTTTCAAGCCACAAATCATTTTGTGACTTTTTGCTCAGGCTACAAATAGAAGAGTTCTTCAGGTGGACAGAGAAAGAAATATAGCTCTGAAATATTTTCCTTCGCACACCATGGAAGTGACTGCGGTTGGGGCCTCATCGGCATATCTGGGGAATGGGGATACGTGGTTTCTTATTCATTACGTCTCGCTAACTTTGGAAGTTGTACATGATAATTGAATCTATTTCCTCATAAACTTTCTTGACACTGAAATTACATCTCAGGTATTCCGTTTCATAAGGCTTTGATCTTCCTTCTGATTCCACAGCTAGAGGAGTGGCAATTCCTTGGAGCCCCATTTTGTAAAAGTCAAAAGGGATTGTTTCTTTTCCTCTTCACTTATACACTTCAGATAGATCTAGACTTCCTCTCTCCTCATGCAAGTCATGCAAGACACGCCAGAGGGAAATAGACGGACCCTCACTCCAATCACAAGGTCCAACATAGACATATAGTGATCTTTTGAAGAATGTGCCTTAGTGTTTTTTTTAGTGCTCTTGGTGGTGTACCATCAACTGCCCTGAGAGGTTGATCCTTGTTAATCTTGATACTCTTCACACCCCCAGGAAACATATGATATTTGCTTTGAACGGGAGTTTCCGTGGAAACTGCACTCCAGTCCTCTTCATTTTCGCTGGCTGAAATAATTATCACAGGGCAGATTTGCATCAGTTTTCATCACACACACACACACACACACACACACACACACACACACACCACAGGCACTGATATCTGTTTCATAACTTTACGAACACTGCAACCTCCTGCAAGTTTGTTTTTTTCTGCCACCTCGCCCTGCTGCTTTACCCGGTTGTAAAAAGGATTCACCAGCCCTCCTGACACAATGGTCCCTATCTGTTCCCCCTGTTCCAAGCAAAACCATCCACCTCAACCCGAATGAGAATTTATAAGGGCGACACAGTTCCATGAAGCCAATCGCTGCCTTATGAAACCCGGGTGAGCACATTTCAGTTCCTTTTTATATGATCAACCGGAATGATTCAGAGGGGGGAAAATTCAATAAAACCTTATGATTCTCTCCACTTCAATGTAAGTCATCCGTGATTGGCAGTTTCTGCTGCCTGCACTTCCTGCCCATGGCTCCTGGGAGACATCGTCCTCGCGCCCCCAGGCTCTTCCTGTCCACCATTTGTAATTTTTTGAACTCATCATTGAAGTCAATCCGTCTTGCTTATGGCATGGCAAACTGTCCTGTTCTCCTAATGCCTCCCCAATCACTACGTAATCCCTCTCCCCCCTTACCACCAGCCTAGTGGAAAGGGGCATAAATTCCCTGAGTTTCCGTCTCTGCCCCCCCCCCCCCCTATTTACCGTCGGCGAGACAAATCTTCATTAGGACGGCTGCGAGCAATGCCACAGCCGAGGTGCGGCTGGCAGATCATGTGTCTGCTTATTTGTTTTCCCGGCCGCGGATGCGTGAGGAAAATGAGTTTTTACATTCTGATGGGGGCGGAAGATAAAGAACGCAATCCGATGGCGCGACTCATCTCCCATTATCCACATCACTGGTATGAAATGTTTATTTGACTATTACTCTCCTTCAGCCTCACACGCCAAGGGGTGCAGGATGGAGTGATAGAGACATGGGGTGAAGGTGGGGTGGCATTGGTGAGGGGGGGGGGATTCTGTACATCCCACTCTGATATATATATATATATATATATATATATATATATATAATGTCTGCAAAGACATTCCATACAATAGTTAGAAACCTAGTGGTTGGAGTCCCCACCCCACCCCACCCACTACACACATACACACACACACACACCAGATAAACGATATCTGCCCAAGAGTCCACTGCCAACATATCTACGAACTGCTGAACTATTATTTTATTTCATTATTATTTTTAGCCTATTTCAGCTCAAGCACCCTTGTTTCGCCTCACTAAACAAATTCCCCATTACACATGAGATTTTTATACACCTTAACAACTAGAGCTGGGCTTGAAGGTGTGTGTTGAGAAAAAAAGATCTCCCTTTTCTGCCGTATGTAATTTTTCCCTCGTCAGATGGAAACCTTGTCAGGCAGGTGAAGATTAAGCAGTTTTTAAGTGGTGATTTTGGCTGTCAGCATGGCTTAGCCCCTGATGCGTCTCCATCAGAGGAGTGACACCAGTTCATTTGCACTTTGCTCAATCTCAGAGTTTGCTTTTCCTTCTTTTTCCTTCACTTCCTCACTACCGCCATGCTCTCCAATGCAAGGTTCTGTCGAGCCCCTCTCATTTGAACAATCATCTGCTGTGTATGGGAAGGACAGGGACAAAACAACAATATGAGGGGGCACAACGGTTTAATTTACTGCAAGGCCAACATCAAAGTAAAATTGACAATAGATTCTGCTAAATTCTTAAGTTGACTACATGAACCAGAAAGCTAATTCATTGGCATATACTCTGAAGTAGAACTGACTGGCTAACACTCAGTGACCTTAATTGTGTTAACTTGGAGATAGGTTGCTAAGCTACTTTTAATGTATGTGCATAAAGAACATTAATCATCCCCTTAGCATGCTAATCATGCTAAAAGGGAGCTATTATTGTCATACATCCAGTACAGCACTTAGAGTAAAAGCGGTTTTGTAATCGTGACTGTTACCTTAAACTTACAGTAGCATCAGCTCCAAACCATTCAAAACATTACAGTTGTAAATAATAACATACTACAGCAAATGTGTCTGAACCAGAAATGACCCTGACTACTACGGACCCAGTATGTGAATGTTCTTTCAATTGTACTTTTGGGATCATAGTCTCAATGATTGATACCACACTGAATGGTGCACAGATATTATCTTTGTTTCAGCCGTGTTGTGTAGGCTACAGTAGGCTAAGTGGTATAAGGGACCGTTCGTTATTTATAAACGGGGTCACCGGAGGGATTTTGAGTGCTTCAATCAATAGTTGCATGACCCTCCCCTGCCTGCAAGAATTTTTTCAACGACCCTCCAGCAGTCTTTTCAAAAAAGACATAACCCTCCCCAGCCAATTGTCGATACCTTCCGCCCACGCTATAAAGTGCTATGAAAACACATCGACATAAGCTATCATTCTAAACTCACCCTCTGCTTTCTGATCTTACACATCACACTTCACCAAGATGGTGGCCATTTCAGTAGATTTTCCTACTCACTAACATTTTTGTGGAAACACAATAAGCATGGAAACTAAATGCACACTTCCTGCAACTGCATTAGCCTACTTGAAATAAGTTACTCCTCTAGTAAGTATTCACATGAAATAAAACAATGAAACATTGAGACCATTCAACAAAGCACACTGGGTAATAACAAATTCAACACATGAACTTGTTGCTATGGACTTGTCTCTAGGCTTCTTCAGTCATTGTAAAGCTGCCGAAGCTGAACATTTTCCAAAACTCAATTTCTCAGACGAGCGTCAATTTGGGAGCTTGCTACACTCCTTCCTTCTCAAATGACTTGAAAAGGCCGTTTACACAATTTCACAAATAATCACAGGGACCGAAAAATACCTAACATGCCAGTTTTTTCCGGGTTTAGGAAAACATGCCAACATGTTCCCCATGCCTAACATGCCAATTTTTCCCCGCTGTCTTGCCGTTTTAATATTTTCCCGTAGAATATCCCATATTACTGTAATCAGGGTGCGATTTGTGTAAAAACCAACCGTTGGGGTTGATTTTGAATAAGTTTGTAACCCCCCCCCCCATTTTTTTTTTTTTTAAATGAACGAACTATTCATAGCCAAGTAATGTCATAGCCTATATTCATTTTGCCACCTTTGTAACATTTACCTTTATCTTAGTTTTAGTTTACCGTGATGTATGTATGACTTTAAACAGCGAGTGTGCTTGGTATGATGATCAGCTCCTCTAATGCAGGGTAGGACTACGTTTTGACAAGCATACAAATTCACCTTGTTCTTGCCATCTGAAATGACTCCTCTACTTTTGCTGCCTCAATCCTTTCTGTATTTGTTATGTAAAAAAATGTTGTATATGATGGCACTGAAGTCTTGACTTAGTGAATTGGCTAACAGTGTTTGTTGGTAACCAAATAGCACACATTGCACTACACGCTGCGTACTGTAGGCTACGTGCATTCTCTCTCCTGCTGATTTGCGTTCAGTAGCCAAGTGCGTAATATTGCAAAAGTTGAAAAAGTGTTTATTGTAGCCTGCAGAAAATAAATAGCCTACTATCATACTGTCAGTTAATTGGCTACAGTGCAATGAAGTTTGGAGAGTAAAGTTATAGGGCAACTTGAAGTTTTATGAAAATAATTTACCAGAACATAAAGACCATGAAGCTTCTATTTTTTGCAGCTGTTAAAACACCCGCTAGATAGTTTAAATACCCACCAACATTCGTTTTTGCAGTACAGATTATTTCTGAAAGTTATTTGTCTACTAGGCATAGCCTACTGCCTGATTTATCAAACGAGTGCTTTCTCGTTCGTCCTCCGCGAACTACAGGTGTTTCGGTAGTAAACTACAGGTGTTTCATTGAATACACTTTTTGCGTCATTCAGCTAATATCTCCTCATTTAATGTAAGTTCCTTCGGACAATAGGCCTACGTTCTATACGTGGAGTTGTCCTCCATCTCAGTTGCATCAGTTTTCTAATTTTGAAGGTTCTAAAAACGACGATATGCTTCACTGAATTCTTCTCGTTTTCTTTCATTTGTCCAGCTAACTTTTCCATTGAAACTAGCCATTTATGATGGATTACACAGTCGACATTCAAAAATGTCCTGCACGATCAAGGCCAAATTAAGTTATCACACAGCCACTGTGTCAGCAGCATGAGTGCTGACGGTGACGGTGCGTTTCTGATGTCAGATTATTATGTAGGCTAGCCTACTAGACTGTTCTCACGTTGCAGCGCTTTACTTATATGAAGTAGCATTAATCAATATGAGGGGCAGAGGGGGATAAATGTTGTCCCCCCCGGCGATGAAAACAATTAAGCAGAGGGGAGGATATCAAGACCAGAGGGGGGGAAATCCTATCCATCCCCCCCTACAAATCGCACCCTGACTGTAATACTCTCATAACATTAGTCCTGCATTCTGGCCTGTCAATGTGTTGTCCTGTTGTTACCCCTTGCCCTTCCATAGAAACAGATGTATTCAAATCATCGTTTTGCTTGCTTGAATGCGAACTCAGAGTGATGTTAACCTACAGTAGGCCTATTTAAGTTAACAACGTGGTTGTCGTGAGAGCACGATTCATTGGCGCTTGCAGTGTTCGGCCGTAGGCTATGTCTGCGTGCGCGCCAGGCTAAGAGCCAAAGAAATCCCCTGTATATTCACTCCAAGTTGGCCTACCATAACTTACCAAGTCTACACTGTAGACTATAAACGGGCTATGTATATGACCAATGTATTTGTTCAACTTTATGAAGCAGAATTACTCACTGCTACTTGGAACGTAACACATTTTTGTTGGCAGGAGAGAGAATGACAGCGATTACGTAACAAATTGCACTTGTTGCTGGTTACCAATAAATAGGGCCTACTATATATTTTTTTGCAAACAACAAAAACAGAAAGGATGGAGACAGCAAAGCTAGAGATGGGCAGGAACAAGGTCAATTGGTATAAATCCTTGTCAAAACGTTGAGCTGGATGTGTGGATGAATGAAGCACAAGTATGCTTTATAAGCATGCACACTGTTTAAAGTTAGGCTAGGCTACACGGTAAACTACAAGTAAACCAAAGTTAAATTTAGCTTTTTTAGGGCTGGATAAAGTTGACCAAATGGATATAGGCTGTTAGGCGTGAATAAAGTAGGCTACTTTGTTGCTCCAACCCTTCCAACGTTAATGGGGACGGATGTTGACATTTTCCGTATTTTGCGTGAGAAACCCGGGAAATCTCCCTTATTTTCATTGTTCAATATTGACATAGTTATGGAACGAAAGAGAACATTATATGGTGACAGAAATCAACAACCAAACAAGCCACTTTGATTTTTTGCTGTTTTCATTAATACAAAAGATGGGTGACCGCCCCTCCTAGACAAAAAAAAGTTAGGTGACCCTCCCCTAAACAAAGAATAAAAAGACATGACCCTCCCCTATTTTCCTCCGGTGACCCCGTTTATAAATAACGAACGGTCCCTAAGGGGTTGGGATGAACATGACTTCAGCATCAAGGGACTCTTTGTATCCATTTGGCTTTACCAGGCTCCCACCATAGGCTACCGTGCACACCTGGTGTCCTTTCAGAGATCACTGATTGCGTGGCACACAGGAAGCCTTTCACTAACTGCTAAAATGCAATCTGAGTGCTCTGATGAATTGATTTAAAAGGACTAACCATGACTACTATTAAAAAAAACTTCTTTCTCACTTTATTGTCTCCTAATTAATTGATGCACTTCACAGCAAGGTTCTGTGGGATTGTTGAATTAGTGATTGCGTTGTAGATAATTAAGTGTGTCAATCAAGCCTTGCACCTTGGAGCGAGGCACCTTGGAACAGTTAGTGCTTGAGTGATCAGTACACACCAGTGAAGGCCAAGTCCACTTCTTTCTCTCTCTCTCTCTCTCTCTCTCTGTCTCCATGGGGAAGGACAGAGGTGTAAATCACGACTGTCAATCACCTTGCACCACTCCACACAAACAAGTTGTGGACAAGGCCATGCAAGTTATTTGTTCCTGAGAAGCGCAGTGGTAAGCTTGTAGTGACAGACAATGAGACAGAGAGAGAGAGAAAACAATGCATTTGTTTGCCAGTGCATATCATTAAATAAACCCATCAATTAGCTGACGCACATTAAGGAGTATTATCCTGTTATTCTTCTTCTCATTATTGGCTCAGCAGCTGTACCATTATGTGTATTGCAAGCACATGCATACCATTCCTCCTGCTCATCTGCTAAACACTAGACTTTTAAGTTCTGTGACCTTGTGGTGCAAAGTCTATTACTCTACTCTTTAATTACACTGTGAATAAACGTGGCTCCACTGATACTGAGTGACGAGACAAATTCTTGTTACATTTAGTATGCTGATTGCACTAGAAATGTAAGATATCACATGCATACATGATTCAAATATAGTTACCATGAAATTGATAGGCATTTTACATTGCGGCATGCCAGCTTTTATTCAATTGTCCTTCAATTTCAAAAACACATCCATGGCAGTGGCTGGCAAATTGTGGATGATTAGATTAACAGTAGTAATGGGGAGCTGATGTGCATACACCTTAATAGGCTACAATCATTTCCTAGTGTGTCACTATCCAAATGACATAGTACTTTGTTTTGAGGAGAGAACTACGTACATAAATTAGTAAGAACAAAACATATCCTGCAGCCAGGTTTACCTTTCCCCCAGATGTGCTGCTGCCGGTGTGCAGGATGGAAGTGTTGAGAAGAAGGATAGAGCAAATTAGTAATGCATGGAAAAGATCAGCAACAGATAAACATTTTGCTTCAGATACACACACGCACACACACACACACACACACACACACGCGCGCACACACACACACACACACACACACACACACACACACACACACACACACACACACACACACACACACACACACACACACACACAGGCAGATGGGGAGTGGAGATTGATCCGACCATCGGATCAGGCCCAGTAGGCAGAATTCAATTAGGTGGCGATGGTCTTAGATAGAGTAATCCATATTACTCGGCTGCATGTTTACTTTGGTCTGCTGGCTTGGATTAGAGGAGCTGCAGGAGTTTCTGGGCATATTATTATTATGATCTCAAATAACTCACAGTGCCTGGGCATATTATAGGTAAACAGGGTGGCTTCAGCTAGCGCTCCAGTCATTTGCCTACTCGTCTCCTGCCAGGGGCTTTTCATCTTTGGGGTAAAAGCAGTGGAACGATGGAAGCCATGCTTACAGACAGAGAGAGAGAGGGGGGGAGAGAGAAGGAGAGAGAGAGAAAGAGAGAGAGAGAGAGAGTGGATGAGGCTTCTAATTTTCTCAGAGGTTTCAGAGGGAAGCTGGAAATGGGGGCAAAGCGACACCATAATGACGCGGTTTCCTTTATTCCGAGCACACACTTGCATTTGTGTCCACCGCGGGGAGTAGGTTCGAGCTGTGGCTTTAGGTAAACTTGGGGCTGGCAGATTAAAAGCCATCACTCCTGAAGCCCACCACAACTGAACTCACCCGCACATTTCACCGCAGTGGGTATTAAAGGTAGGAGTGGGAAGACTGGCTCCAACAACAACAACAACAAACAACAACATACCAAAAAACGGCAATTAAATTTCCAAAAGATGCCAGATTATTGCAGGTAATCTGCAGGTAATCAGCACTTTTCCTCTCGTACAATGCTCTCCCGCCAGTCCTCGCCCTGATGGCTCTGAGAAATGCTGTGGGGGTGAGTGGGTGTGGAGGGAGCGGCTGGTGATTAGGCCTCAGCTCTTATGTGGGGCCAGGGCATTGCAGTCACACAAATGTGTTTGATTAGCACGCCCAACTTGGCTGCAAACGCCATGTAAAATACAAATTTCAAGGCAAATATGCAGAGTGCTGGGAGATTGGCCATTTCAATGCTGTATGAACAAAAAATCAGGGCTGAAGGAGCCATCAATTCTCCTGATACTTTCAATGATAAACATATTGTTCAAATGAAATGTAAACAGCAGCACAAATGCTGTTGTTACCTGCTGTTCTTTCTGAATGCCTCAAATCTGATCAAACTGCCAACCACCGCCACTCCACCACCACCACCACCACCTACACTCCTCTTGCCCTTTAAAATGTCGAGAGGTATTTAATATTCCCAGGAATATTTACATATAAATTAGTTTTCAGTTTGCTAGACTTTTTAAACAGAGCCTGTTTATTTATCCAATAATGGGCAAAATGTGGACATTCTGTGATATTACCATAAAGCGTGCAACTAATGGAAAAGCAATTGAGAAAAGACAGCAAAGAAGGTTGTCATTTTGATCTTTGCATGACAATGCCATGTGGGATGACGGCTTGTATCAAGTGGGATTACCGACAACAAGATGATAAGGCGAAAAAAACAATATGCTCATCCCAGTTTATTTGCACAGTGGCGTGTGCGCAGTCTGACACAGGCATACCGTTACCATGTTCAATATTTCAACACAGAGGCAGCACACGGCCATTGTTAGATGTATCATCTCATGCTGTGTCCCACTGAGATAGCCCGAAAGCTCAATGACTGCCAACTCAGCAAATCCCACTTAGTGGTAAACAGCCATTATTGCGCTGCATTATCTTGCATCGCAACACAGTATTCAGGGCACCAATATCGGAAAATTACAGCACAATAAGACCAAGACAAAGAAAGTTCCCAGTACTTTCAAATTGTATGTTATAAATATAATAAAGGCACGTTTTTCCTTCCATCGTGGGCACACCTACACAAGTGCAGAGGTGGCTGCGTAAAGGAAGTGAGAACTTAACGGGGTGATTGCCCGCATGGTTTGCTGGTTGGCTTCTGGCATCCCGGTTGCAAATATCATTATTGGAAAAAATGTGGCAACAATGAATATGTAGATAACTACTTTGGATGGAATGAAGTTGGCTCAAGTGTCCTGTGTGTCTGTCTCTGTTTGTGTGTGTGTGTGTGTGTGTGTGTGTGTGTGTGTGTGTGTGTTAAAATCCTTTCCCTTGACCTTGGCATACACAGTGACCAAATCACTAAGGTGGATGAAAAGGTACCTAAAACGAGCCCACTGTAACACATTTCTAGTCCTCCTCCTCCTCCTAAGCAGAATACATATCCCACTCTTGACTGATGCTTTCTCAAAGTAGCTTTTATTAGCTCTCGAGGGTGGGAATCTTGTATTATACTCTTTGTCTCATGTCTGGATTCTTGATCGTCTTATATTATCGAACCCCTCCTCCCCACACGCAGAAACACACACACACACACACACACACACACACACACACTCTGTGAAGGGGAGTGCAGGAATCTGTTGTCTTCACTCCAGTGAGCGCCACGCTCGGCTGCTCCTGCAGCTGGCCTAGGGAGGAAGAGGAGGAGGTAAAGCAGGGGTCTCCGCCAGGGCCAGCCTGCCACGCAGCCGAGCGTAACGCTGGCAGATGCGACCAAAGTGCCGTGGCACTCGAAAGGCAAAGCAAGTTCATCCCACACTGCAGAGGGACCTAGAACCCCTCGGCACTCCTCTCTCTCTCTCTCTCTCTCTCTCTCTCTCTCTCTCTTGCTTTCTTCCTCCCTCTCTCTCTATCCGCCC
Organism: Alosa sapidissima; assembly: GCF_018492685.1. NCBI lineage: Eukaryota > Metazoa > Chordata > Actinopteri > Clupeiformes > Clupeidae > Alosa > Alosa sapidissima. Next base: position 19,694,390 of record NC_055971.1, on the reverse strand, counting down.
CTTTTTCTCTTTTTCCCTCCACTAGTGACCTACATATGTGACCTGCCGCTCTAAGTCTTTCATGAGAATAGACCTGGCCCTCGTTTAGTTGGTCAAGTGGCCATGCCAGGTGGTGCTGGCAATCTGTTTGTCTGGCTGAAAAGGGGCCTTGGGTCCACTCAGCCATTGCTGCCAAACCCCCTCTGGCCTCTTTGGTCTCTGCTAGCATAGAGGGCATATGGAGCGTCCACCGGCCAACGTGGAGTAATGTGGAGGGTAGATTGCTCTAGCCGAAACGTGAAGAGTGACCGAAATGAACTACTTTGCATTCAAGCCATCCATCCTGCTCTTGGAATATGAGAGCTCTTTTGTCACACTTGAAAAATAACCGTGTTTGTTTGGAAATAACTGCATGAGAAAACCTTCAAATTTCTCCATTCTATAGTGAGCGCCAGTCCGCACAAACAGCTTTGTCTTGTTTATTTAGTATGCATATGCTTTAAGATTCACACATAGTTTTTGTATTATTCCAGTGAGCAGCTAGCTATAATCAAAATAATTATCCAATGCAGCACAGTCATAATTACCATTGAGCTGAAGATCAGACACTTGGGAAGAGGTAGTCGTAGCAACCTCAGAGAAAATCATCGTAATCTGTCTAATTTGTTACCGTGACAGGAGGGGTCTGACAAGGTAGGGAATAGGGGTTTAAGCGGCAGGTTTGAAGGGGAAGAAAGCAGGGGAAGGAGGGGGGGGCATTACTGCTGCCAACGTGGAAAAGTCTCCGACATGAAATCAATTACAGGCCAGGCTGGAGAGGGTGATAATACCAGCTCTGCTAGAGAAGGAGCAGGGAAAAGAATGAAATGGAGAATTCTCTCTCAGCCCACTGTTCCTGTACGCTGCTGCTGTTCTGACATGTGCCAGGAGAGAAACGTTGACACGCTGTCTCTTCACGTGTGTGTGTGTGTGTGTGTGTGTGTGTGTGTGTGTGTGTGTCTGTGTGGGTGTGTGTGTGTGTGTGTGTCAATAGGAGAAAGAGAGAGAGGAGAACAGGGAGACAGTAGGAGAGGTAGAGCTGGTTGGCACTATGAGCACAACCATGATAAACACCTCAACCAAAGGTCTGCTAAACAGAACGGTGTAGCTGATATACTGAGATTCCATCCCAACAACAAGCCCACACGCACACACACGGACACACACACATGCACGCACACACTCTCACACACAGACACACATGCACACACGCACGCTAGCAAGCACGCACGCACACACTCACACACTCACGTAAAGGCAAATTTGCTGCAGGACAGCCTGGCGGCCTCTGAAGATGAAGGGCTGAAAATATGCCCAAGGACTTGTGCCACATTTTTTCGGATGCTGATTTAATAACGATGCAATGGGCAGCAGATGTGGATTTCTGCCAAGGAAAATTTGTATAAATCAATCCCTGTACTCGTGTTTACCGCTTAACAAGCCATATATCACCCATTTTTTACAGGAAACAGGGCGAACAAAAAACAAAAACACCACCATGACTGATCTGTTTACTAATGCCCCACTGTGTTGGTTATGAATTAAAGCCAGACTGTAGTTGCCCCTGTCATCTGCCACAGTTTTCAGTATGCAACTTTCCCCTCTTCTATTTGTTCAACTTTATAATTGAAGTTAAAATCCTTGCCTTTGTGAGGGTAAGAAAGCAAAGGGGAAAAAAGAGGCACAGGTGTTGTAGAGAAAACAACACGTAAGTGTCTGGTTGAGCAATGTAGGAAGAACCATCATTCATTTTGACTCTCATTTACACTTTATTACTGGCAGTCCTGTCTCTGCCTTCAACTGCACACATAGCCATATAAAGCCAGATCACACATCAATTGAGTGCATATTGCACTGTGTTAGCTGTGGTAACTGTGCATTCGCAGCTTGGATTCCAAACATGATGAAGGATATAACGCTTTCATCTTTTTTTTTTTATCTGCCATGTAAACCTTTTGTGTAGGCAGGCAGACAACAACATCTGAAATGCTAAGAATAAAAAGATGGCACATCAAAGTAAGGTCCAGTTTAATACGCAAAAAAACAACAAATACATGCATCACATGTTTGTCCTCAGTTCTTGTGTCTATGTAAACAGACACATTAGTTGTGCGTTTTGCATTAGAGCTTGTACACACCGTTCTCCAGGAGATGTCTACTCTCATATACACGCAGAGACACACAGAATTTCTCCCCTTCCGATGTTGTCCTGGCCATTATGTCAGACGAGTCCCTGAAAGGTTTTTGTGTCCTCCTCTCTTCCCTTCTCCTCTTCCTCTGTGTCTGGTTTCACAAGCCATCCCAATTATCCTGGCAGGCCCTTTGTGCCTGGAGAAGGGGGCCTGTTTACGTTTGACACAGAGGTAAAGGCTCCGGAGCGGGGCAGCGAGGCTCGACATGTCAGAGCCACCTCGCACAAAAGAAGCCTCCCACTGAGCTTTACCCCCCCCCCCCCCCCACACACACACACACACATACACCTAGATGCACTTACATGCACACACACTTACAACCCCCCCACCCCTCTACACACACACACACACACACACACACACACACACACACACACATACACCTAGATGCACTTACATGCACACACACTTACAACCCCCCCACCCCTCTACACACACACACACACACACACACACACACACACACACACATACACCTAGATGCACTTACATGCACACACACTTACAACCCCCCACCCCTCTACACACACACACACACACACACACATATTATTACTGCTCCTACTATTTCCACTATTTACTCTCATCTCCCCTCTTACCTCCTCACGCCTCAGTGCATGATGGGTAAATGGGGTGGCTCCAGCACACAGTGCCTGGGTATGATGTTAATGTAGCGCATGTGGCATGAGACATGGCGTTGTCAGGCAGGCCAGAGAGCTGTCATATCCTCCCCGGCTCCGCGCCTCGCTTCCTACCGTACCAACCTCCACCCAACCCCAACCCCAGCTCCTCCACCGGCAGACATAAGGGTGTTTGTTACACGCATGTCAAGTCTTACAAGGTGCCACAAAAGGAACAGGAGGTGCTAATGGCTCTTCTAGGGCTGGATGTGGAGGTGGGAGCTCTCTGTCGAGAAACCAAGCCATTGTAAGTGTCCAACTGGTCTAATATGTCACCTTGTTCTTTTTCAGGGGTAGCAGCCAGGTTCGCCCAGGAGCCCCAGGATCTGGTGGTGGTGGCCGGACAGCCCGTCACCTTGCCGTGCTCCATCCCTGGGTACCATGGTGTCGTGCTCTGGATCAAGGACGGCTTGGCCCTGGGTGTCGGAAGAGACCTTTCAGGTATGAGAGTTTATTGACATACTCTTTACATCTAACCTATATTTAAAAAAGGTATTAGGTATTAAAGTTATGTTATGTGCCTTTCACACTTTGGGAAATCTGTCCAATAGTTAAAAATCATTATTAAAGTAAAATATCATTATTATATTATTTAACTGTCAACTCAAATGTTCTAAATGATACCGACTGACTGACTGACACTGAACTTTTTTGAAGATATTTCAACAAGCTTGATTTTATTCTTGGCACGGTTGCATTTGACAGTTTTGTACCTTGTTGACAAGCCAAAAGTTGACCAAAAGTACCGTGGAACAGCTCCAGTTTTAATTTGATGACAAATGAAAGACATTTCAGCATATCCCAAGGGACTACTCAATTCACTTTAAACAGCATATCTTGCCCTGAGATAGCTGTTAAGGGAGGATTTGGATAATGAGCTTTGACACTGCCACAGCATAACAGATCTGAGTAAATTGTTGCCCATGAACACGGGCCATGCACCAAATGAAAACAAGGCTCAAAATGTGCACATAAGTATGGTAGAGGGCTGCATTTCAGGCTCTTCTGGTTCGGAAATGGGTTCTTAAGAGGCTAGCGCTAATTTAAATGTGCGCTTCGCGTAATTAGCTTAATAGTTTAATTTGAAGTAACACTTATTGCATTGTCATCTCAATGGCTTACATTCCCCTGCCCTTCGCCTAAATTTCCCCCCTCGAAAACATCTCATCCATATTCATGCTGTTCCGGAACAGTATCGACAAAGCAGGCAGCCAAAAATGAATGCTTGACAACCTGTTGAGACGAGACATTGTCTGAGGTCGGGTGCGTCGGCGATACACGCGACACAAAGCCCTACGATGTGATTAAGGAAATCCTCTGAAGATCTGGTTTGGAGATTCATCAGTGTCTCTCCAAAAGACGTGAATGAGGCTTCTGCAATTACTTTAATCCCCCAACCATCAGCTGGCGCCTCAGCATTGTTGCTGAGAGTGCTCTCCATGCAAGGCACAGCGCCGACCTCTTTAAACCCACCAGAACTCTTTAAAAACCCAGGTTTCTATCTCTCTCCATTTCTCTCTCTCTCTCTCTCTCTCTCTCTCTCTCTCTCTCTCTCTCTCTCTCTCTCTCTCTCTCTTGTGTGCCACCATCCAACAGATTAAATATGTATTCCGACGGAGAGACGTGCAGGTCTGCTCGCCCCTGACCTTCAGCGCCCAGTTCTTGTGAGCCGTTTTGTCGCCAATATCACCCTTTAATTAATTCTCCACGGGCCTAGAGCGTGTCCCAGTAAATCCAATCCGTTCCCCCGGCCCTGGCCTTATCGGGCGCCTGGGAGATTCGGTGCGACTGTAAACAAAAAGGGGTGGAAAAGGCAGAAAGTGACTAAATTGAAAGGAAATGAGCAGGGTTTTTTTGCGATTGCGGGTAGAGCATCAAGGGTCTTTTGATAAGGTGAAAGTGAGAGCTGAACGTTTTACGGCATATGCCAAGCAGTTTGGAAGCCACGGGCTGACCTGCTCCTGACCAGACCGAGCCAAAGTGAGCTCAAGCCTCTGGACTGATCAACAACAACAACAACAACAACAACAATAACAACAACAATCACAAATACTATCGAGTGAGCAGCCAACCCAAAGCCTGCCGCAGTTCTGAAAAGGCCAGCGCCTTGGCATTTGACACAGAGTAACGGTGCAAGCGAGCAAGTCAGAGTGTGCAAGTCTCAGTCAGAGTGGTGGTCCACTCATCACCAGGGCCAGGTCTGATAGCCGCTGTGTCAACATAAATGACACACAGCTGCTCTCTTTATCGTCACTGCCTGCATCAACAAGTCATGAAAGCACGCGTTCCATAAAGGGACAACACATTTACACTAAACAAACATGGCAGCTGTAAAAGACTTCCACACACATATTTCAATGCGAAAAACTCCATGATTCTTCAGAGTGCCAGCCATCACACAGCCAGTGGGACCCCGAGCCCTCGGCTTGTTTCAATTCAGGGGGTACAGTGATTAAAATGGGGAAAATCTTCCACTATTCATTTTAATAAATCACCAGACAAAGGACCTCTGATTCCTATCAGTCCCTCACAATCTCCCTCCATTGTCCTTTGTTCTAATTAAAGTGCGACTCAAGACTGCGCCAAACACACAAATGAATGCCATGAATATGCATTGTGTGTGCCGCACCACAGCGAGAGAAAAAGCAAGAGAGAGAGTGAGAGAGAGAGAGAGAGAAAGAGAGAGAGAGAGAGTAGTACAGTCTGCATATCGAAGCGATGCGTGGTGAGGAGGCCTCCTGGATGCCGCTTTGGGAGGGTAAACTGCCAACACATATAAATGAGAGCCAAATGAGTGAGACGCCGCCGACGAGACTGAACTTTTACGGGGGGCTAAACAAAGCAAAAAAAAAACTTCCGAGGACAAGGATGTCAAAATGGGGGGTGCTCAGAAATAGCAAAAAAAAAAAAAAAACCCTGTGAGAATATTATAGAGCTTCAATGGTGAATACAACACTGTTCACCAACCACAGCCCACATTACGCCAAGCAAATGTCTCCTGCTACCAACACACTGTCTCCCCAGGGAGTGTCATGATGCACCGCCGTGCAGTAAATCGCTGTCCCCTGTCTCTGTTCATGGCCATTTCCCTTGGCATTGATCCACCACGGAGACTAATCCATTGCTCCCTGTGATGGATTCATTACTCTTAATGGGACTATTTTACATTGTTTGCTTTTGGTGACATGGGATGTCTGTGGATTTCATTGAGATCAATGGGAACATTATTTAATTTCTTCTCTTGAAAGCAAAGGTGCGCATCGTTCGCTGTGTGTATGCGTGTGCAATTTTAGCTTTCTGCATATTCTAAAACCCATTTGTCACTGTAAAGTCTGCAATCCTCTCTGTGTGTCGAGAAGTCATGAATACACAAAGTGTAATTTGTCTTGAAAAAGGGGGTTTGCTGTGAAACAGTAAAAATGTATTTGCATTGACCGTTATGCCACTAGGCCCATTTTTCTCTGCCAGCTAGTGATAGTAAATTAAATTATTAAAAATAAAGTGTTACTTCAACCCCACAATTGATCGAAAATATGTGCAGGAATAAATGTTTAAACACTATAGCATCTCTATGAGGTGCACTTAATGTTGGGGCCCGAGAGATCACGTGGGAGGTGTTATTCCAGGGTTATGTATCTGTTTATCATGCATGGTTGCTAAGAAGGCGTGATCCAGTAGGCCTCTCTACAGGTCAGTTCAGCTTCCAGACAGGAAACTTAGAGAAGTTCAAGCCTTGCATGATGGGAAGAGGGACATTATCAAACCACGCACAAGAAGGAGTGCTTGTGTTTGACCTTGGCGTTGCGAGTTCAAGGTTTAAATTGTTTTCGCTGGACTTCAGTATGAAAATCCAATAACGTTTCACTCTGGAGATTCCGTATTCTTCAGGAGATTATGCAAACAAACGAACATTTTTTTTTCAGTGATATTGTGAAAAAAATAACAACATCAATAATTTCTATTACGTGAATAATAGTTTATTATATTCTAAAATAGTATTTGCTATATTCATCTTGGATCTATTGGAAAGTCATTATTTCAGATTTAGAGCCTGATGGTGAATGTTAATACAGTAGATGGTTCAACAATCCCATTGATTCCTTGGTGTGGAAATAAACCACACTATTGAATGCTGGGTCAATGTTCATTAAAGTTATTTAGTGAGAGCTCCATTTGACCAGCCTTCAGTTTAAGTAATTTCTGGTCTTCGTGACTTATTTGCTGGAACGTAGCAATACGCACCACGGAACAATGCACTGCATCGACAATACTTACTCTCGACTTTTTTTAATAACACATCTGTGTGGACTGTAAATTTCTCCCTTTGTTTATTTGGTATTTTCTGTGATACCCTACGGCCTCTGGTAGAGAGATTAAAAGCCATATGTGGGAAGCTGAATTGAAAAGTACCGTAATCAGCAGTAACTCTTTCTCTGAGTACAGAAACAAGAGCTACTCCATGGTCTATTAAAAGTGAATGGGATCCAATGGAGCAAAGGATAATAATTGGGGTTTTGTAACACAGTGGCTTCAATAGCTGAACTGGAGGACTTAAAACCCATTATACACCATTTGGTCTTTTTGTGCACTTTTTTTCACTGCAATATGCATTTCTCTCTCAAGCATCGTTGTGAAATACAGGGATGACAACACTGTGGATATCTAGCTGGGTTTGCACTAACAGAAAAAAGCACTCATGGGGACATGGTGCAAATATTGTAATTACTTTGTTTTTATATTGCTTTGTTCTGAGAATAGTGTCCAGTTTTTAATAAGCTGGAACAACCTTTGTGTGACTGTGAGTGGGGAGAAATATACAGCCTTGTCCTCTGGAAGTTGCAGTCTTCCTAAATAGACATGTGAAGGATTACCTACAGCCAAAGAAGTGCTGATGGAAAAAGCCAGAGGAGGTGGTACAGCCTTTCAATGTGTCACAGTTATGTCACAAAGAATTCTCTGGAGTGGACATGACTCACATTGATGGATGTACCAAAATCAATACCATCCCCCCAGGCACTTAATGGCGAATGTCCAAAACCAGAGTCCGTCAACATATTAAGTGTGGGGTCATGTCTGAAGTGTAAATGCACTTTCATAAACCACTATATTAGATTACATTAAATGTAATTTCATGTATGTGGCTGTGTTGGAATGGCTCCATAAAAGTAAGTGTTGGATTAGACAGTTTCACGGTTCCAAAGACAGAAAATAGCAAAGTGTCTTCCTGAATGAGAGAGACCTTAGTGAGTTCCCTAAAAAGCCAATGTTATTTCAACTCATTCCTTGATAATTAGTGAGAACAGAGCCTTGTGAGGGCCATTGAAGTCACTTGTGTCGAGAGGTTGTGAAATGAACCACGAAGCGTCACAATCAAGGATGTCCTCCGCTGTCTACTTCTCGCAACGGGGGAAGTGAGTTCTTGTGCTCGCTCTCAATGCAAATTCCTACTAATATTTATCTAAAGAGTGTCAAAGCTAACTGTCCTGCAGTGAGAGAGACAGGTCTTCCAAAAACACCTCCCTCTGTCTGGATTAGTAATCCATAAATCAGACATGTTTGCCTTTGCTGGAGCATAACCAATGCAGTTCCCATTTTTAATGCTGTGTCATCCACCACAGTGCATCACTTACTCTAAGTTTCTGTGTGTGCAATGAAACCTCTGTATTGCCTCAAACACTTTTATCCACATTAGTCCACATGGTGCAAGGCAAAGTGGATTGTTAGCATAAGCAGCCCTAATGCTTTAATTATGTCTACTCAACATAATAGAAAATGATCATGGTTAACAAAAATGGCCTCACTAGCCACTGTCAAACAATGCATATCTGTAATGAGTTTGGTTTAATGTCAGCACAAACTTTGAATAGGAAACGACTCTCAAATATTACATCTTTCAGAGATTAAATCCAGTCACATAGAACAACATGTAATAATGTCAACAAAATGTAACATATTAAGCATATGAATTCAATATATCATAACAAAGCTTGCTTGACTAATTGTGCTTACCTACAAAACTGGACCATGAATATGACTGTATATGACTATGAGACATGTGGTTTGTCTGCATAGTGCATGCCTAAACATTATTTGGATTGCCAACATTATAATTGCATCACATTGTGAGGTCCATTCCATTCAACAGTGAGTTATTGTTTTTTGTATGTATAAGGTATCTGGTGAGAAATGCCATTTCAAGCATGACTCTGCTATCTTTTGACAAGTATTTCATGAACTCTGCTTAACAGTTGAATGGATATCTGGGGGCTCGTCACTTCTCCCATCTGCATGCATGCCTCACACGTCTCCTGTTCGAAGAGCAGTAAGTGCTTTAACCAGAGGCACTGTTGTGTGTTGCAGGCTACCCTCGCTACACGGTGGTGGGGGACCACAGCTCAGGTGAGCACCACCTCCGCATCCAGCGCGTGGAGCTGATGGACGACGCCGTGTTCGAGTGTCAGGCCATCCAGGCCGCCATGAGATCTCGTCCAGCCCGCCTCACAGTTCTGGGTCAGTCTCTCCGTCAGGTTCTTATTCAGATCACTCACTCACCTGCTCCCCTCCATACTGACCTCTACAGCCTTATCTGAACATAATTAACGTGCAGTATATCACTATTGTTATTCTCAACTCACGTATAATAGTTTTATACACCATAATAAGGTGTAATTATGCATAATAGCTTTATTAAACATCACTCATATAGATTAGTTTAGTAAGCCTTGGAAACATCTAATACATTTATGGCACAATTATAAAAGGAGAATTCTCTTGCAGGCTATACCGCTGGAATAATGACACATTGTCCTAAATTGCATTGCTAATACCAGAGACTATGTTGGGGAAAAAAGTAAGAAATTGCAATATTAGAAATAATCATTCGGTCATTCTTAAGTCATTATTAGCCAGTCATAGTGTATGGGGAGAAAGAAGATTTATCACTGACCAACTCGGGTGATCCCATAAGTCCTCAGTTTTAATTTCCTGCTGCAAACCTCCCCTCTTCATTATTAACCCAGCCAGGTCAGTGAATCCTAATTAAACTTTATTGGCTTATTATTCAACGTTGCTGTTTCTGCGTTATTGGGCAGCCATTGTAGATATCTGCAATCTCTCACCTGGAGACTTTATCGGCAAACTCCCACCCACACACACACACACACCCACACACTATCATACACGCACCCCTGTCCACCCAATCCTTATCTCGCCCCCTCTCGTGATGGTGGTCATGGGAGTATGGAGGCGTAGGTGTTGGGAGAAACCAATGGAAGAGGGTTTATGGGGGGTCGGGGAAGGTAAAAAAAAGAATGAGGGGCGAGGAGAGAAAAAAAAAAAGGAGTCTGTGTTGCTCGGTATCCTCGCCACGAGCGACTGATCCACCCTATTGATCTCCTCTAATGAAAAGTGAAACTAATGATCTGTAAGGGAGGAGGGACGTGGGGTGTGTGTGTGTGTGGGGGGGTTGTGTGGTGAGGGAAAGAGAAGAGAGAGTGGGAGAGAGAGAGAGAGAGAGAGAGAGAGAGGGAAAGAAAGAGAGAGAGAGAGAGAGGGAGGGAAAGAAGATAAATTGCCGGCCCACCATCTCTTGCACGCCACTGCACCCGTCCAGAAATGGATATGAATGAGTAATTATACAGTACAAGCTTCAGAGGAACCTGCAGCCCCCAGCCTCTCCCCCATGGTTCCCCTGTCTGAGAGGTCATCCACCTCCAAGCACACGCTAGGTGAGGCTCCACCAGAATCCTAACCCAACCCAGTAATGGCTTTGGGTTTGTTTATGAGGGTGCTTGCTATTCCTTTTGTTCCTTGACCTGATGAATTGGGCTCTGATTATTGAATTGCTCTGGGGCTCCCTAAACTATTGTTAGTTAGCTCAATTACTCACGGCGAGCTCGAAACCATAACATCTGTCAGGGGAGTGGTATTTATATCCAGACTCACTTACTGCACGTCTGCTGCTGGGCGGAGCTCGCACGAAGACCGCCGCGCGGACACGGATTACCGTTAGGATTGCATCATGCAGGGGCACCCGCCAGTCGCAGTTTTTAAGGGGGGCAAATGGAAAGACGCATGCTGTATGTCTGGATTATCTGTTTGCAGGCTAGACCTGCAGTGACAAAGAGAAGACAGAAAGAGAGAGAGAGGGGGTGGGGGGGGGGCTGTTTTTCTCAGGAATATTTAGTATGGCACAGAGCGAAATGTATTCAAGCTCTGTGTCACAGCAAACTCTGAGCTGTCCTTTAACACCAGCGTGCGATGACGCCGAATGCCGAGTAACTTTCATGACAGGGCTGGGAGCACGGCAGGCACTCCTGTATCTCTCACCTGTCAGCCGCAGAAATCCCCCAGCCCTGACACCACTGCTCACAACCCAAAGCTCCCTCCAAATGTGTCTGCCCTGCTGCCACAGTCAGGGACAGCTATGGCTCATTCTGCACCTTTGAACAGTTCTTTGAAGCAATTCCTTTTGGCTCTATGCTGCATCTATATACTGCATGTATATGGGTGTGTATGTAGACTGTGGTTTGAATAGATAATAGATGAAGATGCATGCATACATGTAGGTAATAGAGATAGATTCAGTAAATAAGTAGATAGACTGAGGAGTTTAATTTCATGTTGTTTTGCTGAATATTAAAAATGCATATATGATATTCACCATATGTTATATATGGAAATTAAGAAAGGACTACAGTAATTTCCTGTGTATTAGCCGCAGGACAGTGTTTTATGCAAGTTAAAAAAACAAAACCATATTAATACCACACTAACTGCCCTTGTGTTAACCTCATAGAAATTTTGCAAAATCAATGTATAAGCCGCGGCTAATAGTTAGGAAATTACGGTAGGACAGATTAGGTTTTTTTTCTTTTGACCCTGAGTGAAATGGAGTGACTGTGTGTTGTATGTCAAGTGAAGAGTGCTGCTTGGGCGTACTGCAGCTCACTGTTGTTTTGCTGCCACAGAGTGTTGCAGCATTGACACCAGAGGTTAGGCCAGCAGGGATTCAGCATGAGTTATGCTGTCAAGCAAAACACCAGAGCAGACTGCAGACTAGAAACTCACGTCGAGGTGACCCACAAAAGGGAAAAAAAACACTGTCTATATATAGAGGGTTGTCAAACACAGGGGCCCTCGCACGTTGACCTCTGCACCTTGAACCGTGGGTAGCACAGGTCTGGGACCAGTGACGACCCCGGGAGGCTTAGGGTTGTTGAATTACGCATGAAGTTTGAGTGAGAGGTTACAAAGTAAATGTGCTGGAAACCCAGGAGGCTAATTATGGTATCTTCCAGGAAGGGAAGAGGGTCCAGGCCTGCCTGCATCGATGCCCTCACCCAGGCCCAGTGCTGCTGAGGGGGGGAGACAGCCAGAGGTGGTAGGACTGGAAGGCCTCCCTTTAGCCTGGGTAAAGACAAGGAGCTCAGTTCGCTCTG
>NC_055971.1:19674560-19679560 GCF_018492685.1 Alosa sapidissima | reverse complement strand
TAACCTGCGGGCACATTGTTGTTCTAGACACGTCAATAGGAGGCAAAGCTCTGTGCCCGCTTTCATTTTCAGACAACCCCCCCCCCTCCCCTTCCACACAATGCACCACACTAACAAACACACACACACACACAGACAGACACACACACACACACACACACACACACACACACACACACACACACACACACACACACACACACGCGCACACACACACACAGTCTCTCACATACACCACACCACAGTCCCATCTTGTAGCCACCACATACTGGAGACCTCCTCTCATTCACTCTCCTCCAAATGACTTTTTTCCTCCCCCCCCCCCCCCTGACTCCCTCTCTCCCACGCAGCTGTATCGGGGGGGATTACGCGCCATTCATCGTCCACTCCTCAGCCTCGCTTTGGCTGTCAATAACTCTGAGGCTGTCTGGCCGCCCTGGCAAATCCCACTGTAAATAGACCAGGGGGCCCTTCGCCAGCAATTACAGTGCCATCAAGCTTTACTGGGGCCTTAAAAATCACCACGGGCACCCACAGTGCCGAGCCTCACTCACAGAGAGAGAGAGAGAGAGAGAGAGAGAGAGAGATACTCTGTGGGAGCGCAGGAGGGTGGCAGGCCAAATAGCTCATGTTGTGGCGGGGTTGATTGCAAATCCATTCAGCTTCATTTGGCCTATAGATTTTTTTGATTATGTAATAAAAGCAAATGACTTTGCAAGGCACCTCATTCTCTTTGTCCTTTTATGTCTCACTCTATCTCTCTTTTTTCCTCTCTTCTCTCACATTCTCTCTATCAATCACTTAGTGTTTAGCTGATGGTGGGGAGAATGAGTAGGGGACTTGATGAGGCTCAGTTATGAAACAAACATGAGTCGTTGTTAACTGCAGCAGATTTTATGGTCTCTTATAACTGCTTCTATACCTCCCCACACAAACTTGACCCCTTCCCCCAACACAGTGAAACCAGACGCTCACTTAGAACTGATTTGTAAAATGAAACCTTCACTCATCTACCCCCCCCCCACTTCTCACCTATCCATCCATCTATACATCCATCTCTCTCTCTCTCTCTCGCTCTCTCTCTCTCTTTCTCTATATCTCTCCCTCTCTCTCTCCCTCTCTCTCTCTCTCTCTCTCTCTCTCTCTCTCTCTCTCACACACACACACACACACACCATCTCTGTTTCCCCTTTTTCACCTTGGCCCTTCTACCAACACTAAGCAAATTACTTTGGCCCGCATGCAATCTAAGAGCCGCAGTGAAAGAAGCAGGTCTGTGTATATAGCTCATGGAGGTGGTCGCTAGCAATATACCCTTAAAAAAGGAATGAGTGAGGGAGAGAGAGAGGAAGAAGATTGAGAGAGTGGCAGAGAGAGAGAGAGAGAGAGAGAGAGAGAGAGAGAGAGAGAGAGAGCGAGGCAGCAGGGGAAGGATTGCACCCGGCCAGCCAGTAATTAAAGGGGAGCGATCAATTCGCACTGCTGACCGGCTCATGAGAAATCTATCGAGTGGCTGCAGTAAAGCGCTAATTTGGAGCCATTAGGGGCTGCCGAGTTTGCAAACAGGCCTGTAATGATGATGGCTAGCATGGTTAAAGGCCTGGCCTTTGTGCCGCTGTCAGCCTGGCCAGCACGAAGCGGTGGCAGCCGTGACGCTTGACAGTGAGACCGTGCCGAAGTGGGGGTGTGGGGTGTACAGTTGGGGTGGTTGGGGACGTTGGCTAAAATAACTGCCCCCTGCTTTCTAACGATTGCCACCACTCCTGGAGTCTGAGGAGACGCATCAATACTATTGGCTATCGGAGACGTCCGTCGGAGATGACACCCAGAGTTGGCGGGTGGATGTCTCCCGTTAGACTGTTGCCCAGCCCTTAAGCTCCCTGGGCTGGTTCTTGAGCAGACACTGGCTGAGACATCAGAATCCACCCCCTTCTGTTGTGGCCAAAAATACAGACTGTCCGCCAGTGCAGGGATGCCAGGGGGCCGTTTCAAAAGCAACTGGCTTGTAGTTCAGCAAGCGGACTCCACTGTTTTTGGTCTTCCCTTGAAGCGGTTTCTCTAGCAGTCAAGCCCATTGCAGGAACAGGAGCACCTAGAAACTGACAGATGGAAAGCAAGCTCCCTGGAGTCAGTCTGTACGGTCATGCACACATATTTTGTCTTGGATGCCATTTTGTTGAAGTGACACAAAGCCAACATATGGAGCATTTTTTTGCAAAATTTTATCCTGTTTCTTTTTTTTTATTATTTGTCTTTATTTTTGCAAGCTAGCCTCACCTCAAATCTGCAATATGTTTCTTCGAACAAAGGTGCACAATTAAAAATCTCAGGCTTGTTTTACACACACATGCTTTGGTTTCACTCACCCCACCCACAGTGACTGAGATTTGCTTTGGCCATACTCCATTTATTTAATGAGGACAGTGCATCCATGCCTCCACATTCTAGAAGCACAGCACAGTGGGCCTACTGCTGGGTTGCAGGTGCACCATAGGAAGTAGAACATTATTACCCTTTTAAATAGTGTAGTAGAATGTGGTGCCATTTTTTTGAGTGCGACCACAAAGGCCATGGTGACTCCAGTGGTCCTTTATCTCAGACGCCATCGTGCCAACCTTTGCCAATCACCCGGTCTTTTAAAAAGCGGTCACTTAGGCAAAACATTCTAATTAGCCTCCCCCAGCGAGAGCCTGTATGCATTCAGATGACAAAAGAGCAGTGTGACTCCTCTCCCTCTGTGCCATGCCACCCTGAACCACTGAAAGGTGAACAGTGGCTACTGTGGTGGCCATCAATGTACATCTAATTTGAAATCCATTTGGTTTGCCTTCAATGCGCTCGTCTGTTCTATCAGCTGTCACGTATTGCTGTCGGACAGGTGGCTGACGATGGGGGTTCTTCTATTCAAATCTATTCCAGATGTGAAAAAGCGGAGCAGACTCAGGACAGTTAATTAAGTGAGAATTGAATGAGTGCAGACGAGAAGAGGCCAATCAAATGAGATTTCTTTTTTTTTTCTGAAGGATTAAATGGAACAGATAGCTCTGTTATCCTTCTATCTCACCCATTTTCTTCTTCAGTGTTTTCTTGTCAGGAGAGGGGAAAAAAAGTATGGCTCTATCAGATTCAGATTTGTGTGCGGGAAGAAAATTGTAATAGAGGGACGTTTTCTCACAATCTCTGCCTAGAAGACACTTTCATTGCGAACAGGTACAGGCGGGCCTTATTCAGGTATCTCTGGTTTGAACGCCCAGAAGTATGTCTTCAGCTGTGGTGTTGTTGTTTTTGTTGTTGCTGCTGTTGTTGTTGCCGTTGTGTTGTTGTTGTTGTTGTTGTTGTTGTTTTGTTTTCCTTTTCTCGCTCCGTTAGATGTCTATGAGTTTTGTCTAGACACAGTATTCAGTCAACACCCAGACCTTCCCCTGAACATGAGCTCAACATGGGAGGACAAGCCCGCACAAAGCTCCCCCCTCGCCCCACCCCGAAAAAGATTCCCCCAACCCATTGTGTCACTCCCCGTGCTGAGAATCCCTCCGTCATGTTCTGTTACCGGCGCCGTTTGCCATCTTTTTAAATGGCTTCTCCAATGGAAAACGGATGTGTGGAGATACAGATGAGAGCAATAGGATGCATAACCTTCCCCGTCTAACCCGCCCTCTTCTGTCATATCTGTCAAAAGAGTGTGGGGTTGTATAAGAGAGCTTTTGATATTCCCATTTTTGCTTCTTCTTTTGTCTTGCTAAGTGTTTTTCGATGTATTCGAAAAAAAGGAGATAAATAAGTTTCTCGTTATTACTATTATTTAAGTGAGATCAATGCTAACTCTGGTTCAGCGTAACTGTGCCACTTGTTTTTATTATTTGTCATGAATGGCACAAATCTTTACAAGAAATGATCATTCTCTCTCACAGATGAAAACAAGTCCATTGCATTGTCAATGCTAATACATTCACCTATAAAAATATGTCAGGATACAATGTGTTTTTTTGTGATTTTACATTGGTGATAATATTCTCAACTTCAGAGGGACAGGGTCCATTGTTTACTTCCCTGTCAAAACAAGACTGAAAGGAGTACTATTTTTATCAATTCAAAAACAGAAACATAAATTGGATTGAATGCCATTCACAAGTCTATATGGTTTTGACAGTCAAACCTGGGGCTCCAATCTATTCTGAAACACGTTTCGAGCCAAGTGTCAGATTGGTGACATATCTCTCATCACTGGGATGATAGATGATACAACCAGTCAAACATTGACTGTGAGCTATTTTTACCATGGGGAGAGACTCCTGGCCACCCACTTAAACAAATGGCCTCCCAGTGCCAGGAGAAAATCCACTGAATGGCATTTGTAGCAGTAGTGGTGAAACTTTTTAGTTTGAAATGATTCTATTATAAATTGATGCTTGTCTTTAGGCTCTAAACTGTAGACTGATGACTATTGCATACTTTGTGGAGCATAAGAAATCTTAAATTAGTCTACCAGCGTGTTGACAGAGATCGTTAATAAAACATTTGCTTGCTTTTATTGTTACTCTGGATTCAAAGAAAATCATCATTATGACATGAGTTCATTATTTCCATTCATGAGATGATATTTCTTGCCTCTTGTCTTTCCCCCATCTCTCTCTTGCCCTCTCTCTCTCTTTCTCTCTCTCTTTCTCTCTCTCTCTCTCCCTCTCCCTCTCTCCCGCTCGCTCTCTACATTTCCTTCCTCCACTACATCCTTCCCTTTTCTACCATCACTGTCTCACCGACATGCGAATGAATGCATGCCAGCTGTTTTCTGCCTTTGATTTTTCATCCGCCCCAGATATGCCCCTCTGAAGAGCATAGGAACCAATCAATAATTCACTGGCGTTTGAATCAAACCCGGAATGATCAGTGGCGGTGTGAAAAGGGGGGTAATCAGGCCCATTCTTGGCCTTGTGTATTCCTCTGCTTTTAACCACTCGTTCTGTCTCTGTGTCTGACTGCCGAGAAGATTGCCTTTCCAC
>NC_055971.1:19547060-19672060 GCF_018492685.1 Alosa sapidissima | reverse complement strand
GCAGAATGTGAACTGTGTTGCTAGCGCTGCACCTGAATGTCTCAACATGTAATCAAAAGGGTGATTGGAATTTCCATATAAATGGAAGCTCTTAGGGGTAACACCCTCTCTTGTGTTCTGTGTCATTCCATTATTGGCGTTTCTTCATGAGCAGGGAGAGGGTATTGATTGGCCCCCAGAGACAGCAGAGGAGATTTGAATATGCTACTTATTTGTAGCACTGGGGGAGGAAGCAAGAGGCGGTGTGTGTGTGTGTGTGTGTGTGTGTGTGTGTGTGTGTGTGTGTGTGTGGTGTGGAGGAGGAGGAGGAGGACATCCTACTTCCTGTCTCGGCCATGATGTCGGTGTGCAGATGCACGGACAAATGAAGCTAGTGCGGCCAGCCTCATATCACCACTCATACCATTAAAAGGCACTGTGCTCAATTAAGAGACAATCGTTCTGCCAGAATGATAGGGGCACAGAGGAGAGGAAATAAAAAGGCATAATCAGCCTTCCTCGCTCAATCCCTTAACCTGCGCTGGGTAATCAGAACAAATGAGAGCTGACGCGGTGACGCTCTCTGAGCAGGGGAGCGAGTGCCTCTTTCTCTCGCCGAACGGCTCTCTTTTACTCGGATTTAGAAGGGAAAAAAGTGCCCCTTATTAAACCCACAGAGTGCCATTCTTCGGCATCGTTCACATAGAGATTTCTTAAGTGATCAATTAGCAGAGAGCCCTTCTCGAATAAGTTATGCATCGGTGATTGTGCGCCATTTATAGCGGATGAGATAGATGGGCCGCGACACGTTCGGATGATTGCACTAAAGTCGAAACAGAAGTGAGGAAGTCGGGAGACAGCTGTTGCCTCCATACAAACGCCAGTGATGAACCCAGCGATGTTTTCTTTTTTTGCTAACATGTGAGTGGGGACATATGGACTATTACTCCAGGGTAGATCTGTTGGTTACACAATACGCAATAATTACATTAAAAGGCACATTTCAGATCCACTCAGTGTTTCAATTGTGCATGTGTGCAAGTAGGCGGGAGTGTGCTGAAATGACCCTCTCGGAAACAAAAATCTGGAGAGCCACACTCTTATGAAGATGAACACATAATGGGACTAGATGGAGCATTTAGTTTTCAAATATCTCCTGTGGGGTTTCTTGGCTCTATAAATTGTTTACATTGACAAAATAGTATGTGAAGTAAGTTTTCCAACCAGCATTTACAACCATCCCCCCTACGTCATACAGTTCAGTGGTATGCCATGTATCCATGCTTTAAATCAAGTCAGACAAGCCATGTCTAACAGTCAGAATGGTCTGTGCCTCTTTCAATATATCCAAACTGCTGGGCTTTTGAGAGCAGAGTTCCTTATCGTTCTCCGGTAGATACGTTTCTATTCATTTTGCCTCTTTCCCTCAGCCCCCTTCAAGGTTCAGAGATGTCTCTTTATCTGTCTTTTCCATTATTTCTTTTCACCAACCTTCATCTCAGCAAAGTTTCCTGTCTGCTAAATAGTCATCACCACATGAGACAGTGGTAGAAAACACACCAAAGTCGACAACTTCCACAAGACTTATTCCCTATGAAATATACCTGTCATATGCAGCTGACAGGTAAACTATATAAAAGTTGAATGGATTCTTCTTTTGAATAATAATTTAGTGTGTAATTTTACATCAATTATTAACTGGTCTTTCATTTTTTAGCAAAATCTTTTTTTATCCTACTTTTCTCTCATTCTCTTACCTTTTCATGCCATGCAAATTAACCTCACAGGCTTTTCCCAAAGAAATTAAGAGTGTCAGTGGAGGTGGTGTGTGAGGAGTGAAGAATTAAAGGGTCCTTTTAATTAATTGTACAGTGAAATGGTGAAATTAATCTGAATTGGATGTGCTAGAATCAGATAGGTTAATCGCCGAATGCCACTTTAACCCCATCTGTGTGGTCCAAGCAAAGTTAAAACAAAGTTAATTTATCTTGTTCTTTGAAAAAATTAATACCCAGTAATGTGCATCACAAAATCTGGTGCTTTTGTAATCTGTAATTAAATAAACCTTCTGTAAATGGCTATTTTTATGTCACCTTGAGTGACTCTCACATGTTTGGACAGATCAAAAGCTTGTTAGATTAGCAAAAATTGTAATGCTTCTCAGTTGATGTCCCTTGAGGTCTCATAGGGCAATCAAGATGGCCAGGAAGTAGCTTAGCTTCACAAAAACACAACTCCCTGTCCCTTTTTCCATTATGAAGAAATCATCTTACAGCAGTTGCCTAACACGCAATAAGCACTAGGTACAGACATATGTTTGTTATTACATCTCCAGATGCTACAAATTGCAATTTTCTAAGCATCAAGATGCAGTCTGTGATTCCAATTCCATTAATTGCTCCTCACAGTCCTCTGTCCGTGCAATGATTGTGCTGAACAAAATCCAGTCACAAGAAATGAGGGGAAAAAAAACAATAATGGCTTGGACCAAGCCATAAACAATTCCAGCCAATCAACACTGTAGAGTATGGAAGGGATTCCATCATCAATTTCACATTCTCAAATAAACAACCTTCTGCGAAACCAAATCATGCACTGGGTCTTTAAACATAAATGTTACTGCATTCGAAATTTGGTTTTCTAGTAACTTTATAACCTATCTGATTTGTTTTGCAGCATTTTACATTGTTTGCTTGGCCAGAGAAATCTGAGCAATCAAAGACCTGTTATAAATTTACCCTGGACTCCGGGCTGTTGTTATTATGTTAATGCATTCAGTGGCCAGACTAGGAATTATACTGGTCCACTATTCTATGGGACCATAATCATTTAGAACAGGTGTTAGCAATAGACAAGTTAAAATTCACCTCACATAATTGGCTCTGTTATTACATTGTAAGTACACATTTATTAACATGTATAATGCAGAACAGCAGTGTCATTACAATATAGTGCACAGTTAATGGAATTATTCAGTTTAGTTTTTTGCTTAGACATGGGTCATACAAAAAGCAAAAGGTATACCTTGTTTAGTACAACTAAGCATTCAGAATCATGATTTTGAAAAACAGTAAAATCAAGATTTTATAAGGTCCTATACCATCATGGTTCTGATATCTCTGGATCACAGACATTTTCCTCTGTATGTGGTGAAAGCAGCCTCACTTTCAACAATTTCTCTAAAATATAGAGTAAAATGATAATAAGAAGCAAAACCATTTCATTTTCATATAACGATAAATGTTTATAGGATATTTCTAATTCTTGTAATGACCCATGTAGAGGTCTGTGAGCAAAGGAAGTGAAACTATTCCGTGTTAATTGTTAGCATTCAACGTTTTGATCTTTAGTGTTAGTGTTTGCCCAATTCCTTTTTACCAAATTCCTTTTCATTTTCTTAAGATGTTGAGTAAGTGTTCTGGCCTTCCTTTCTTCTTACCCTCCTGTATTTCTTGTCTCTGATTTGTAATTTTTTAATTGGCATTCTTGCAAAGCCTAGAAAACCTCATTACACTGAGATAGTAGACCTGACACCAGAAGTGTCATGCACTTGGGTTGCAGGCAGCTAAAGGACTGCAAGCAATGGAAGTGATATTGATGGATAGATGTCATGAGAGCCGTAAGAAAAACTGATCATTTGACATGGCTGCCTTGATCATGCTTAAGCTTCTCTTATATCAATTACTGGATTTATGATCATAAACTCACTAAGAAATATTGTAGATGAATTAATAACAGAAAGGCAGTGGAATTACTTAGAGTAAGTTTGTGTTTTGTTTGTGTTTACAAAACAGTCAAAATTTGACATGAGATTGGTTTACAAGCATCATTCAGCCTGTTACCATCCTCAACACACACATTTATTTCTATATGAACAACAACAAAGTAATGCAACAGGCTTATTGTTATTGATTTCTTAGTGTTAACTAAGCAGCAATACAAGCAGTATTGATGCACTGTCTTACCAGTGGCTCCAGAGCACCCTATCTGCATATTCCCTCTTTCTGCCTGCCTGACTGTTCCCACCCACACTGAAGAGGTAAGCATTCTTCTGACACGCTCAAGCCAGAGATATGAAGAATTATCCACTCACAATTCAGAGCTATTTTAAGACGCACGGATGAGTGTTGAGTCCCTGCGCCGTTTCGGGGGCCTGTTGGAGATTAATGACTTCAGACAGGTCGGGAGAAATGAGAGAAACAATCCTGATTGTGTCAGAAAGGATATTACATTGACACATCCCAGAGCTGACAGTTAATATGTTCTGCTTTAGAGGTGAGTGCCAAGGCGTCATGCGCAACCTCTCTGCCCTGATCTGACCATCTCATCATCATGCAGGCGAGGAGCAGGAGCAGGAGGAGGAGGAGGAGGCCATTGTTTCCACCCACCTTTTCATCTCACATTTTGGGAGTACTGCATGTCACAGACGTATGACAAAGAGGATTTACACACAATTAGTTGATTTGCATGAAAGCGCATTTGGAAGGGAAGGAGAAATACAGTGTTGAAGGTTGTGGTTTGCAGCAACGGTGTGCTAACATTTATTGACACAGCTCTGACTCTGAGCCAGTGGAATGAACAGTGTGGAGCAGTTTTAATCCACAGAGCCTTCAACTCTGACCAGACATAATGACACAATCAGTGACAAATTAATACATGGCCTCCTCCACATAGATCCTTCACGTAGCATAGTATATACATAAATGTTCCTCCTTTGAAATCAAAAAGAACAGTGAAATATGAGTGCTTAATTACTGCTATTAGCAATCGTGCTGTCAATAGCATGTTCTTTGACAAGCACAGTTATTATTACCCGGTCATTACCGCAGCTCAAAATACCACATTGTCATCTTCATTGAGCTATGGAGGTGACTGTAATGTAGAAGCTGAAGGTGAACTGTGAGCTGCAGGTCGCCGGGGCAACCTCAACTTCCCTCCTGAATAGCTCAAAACTTTGAACTGTAAGACAAGAAAGACAAGGGGCTAATGTTAAAATGTCAGTGTTATATATTTCTCCCAGCCCTATTTGACAATAGACTGCTAATGCACATTCTACAAGATCTCAAAAGTCATGTCCACTTCAAATTTCAAATGGCATGAGAAAAAAACAATGTGAGAAATAGATGTTTTGAATTTTGCTATCGTGTGGAACTCAACGAAGCATGTTTTTTTAGCCTTGGGGACAGTAATCGTAATGGGGCTTCGAGTGAGGCATATGAATGTTGTCAAGCTAAATTGAAGCCAATATGTGTGTTTGGCCCTGCTTGTACACCGCAGCTTGTTGAAAGTCAAGGAGGAAATCTTGTTTTGACTTATTTATTTATTTTTCAACCGTTTTCCACTCAGTTACGGCATCACTTGGTGTCTGTGTGTGTATGTGTGTGTGTGTGTGTGTATGAGTGTGTGTGTGTGTGTGTGTGGAGTATCTCCCCTGGCTCGGTGGTAGGCCTCAGCGAGAGCTCTGTTGGCTTGGCCAATTTGTTCTGCTGGGTGAGTTCGTTCTGACGTGGCGGGAGTGGCGGTTAGCATCCTCCCCGAGTCGTCCCGGCAGCGGAGCCGGCGGATTCTGTTGAGCGCTTCCAGATGGCGCTCACCAGAGCTCAACTCAACCAGCACTCTTCCCCCAATACCTCCCCCCACACCCCCACCAAAAAAAAAAAAAAAAAAATTGAGCACGGCAGAAATAAAAGACAGAAAAAAGAAGAAGATTGATTTCCTTTGTGGTGTATGACAAACCATGCACCAGAGCACAGCTCTTGAGATTTACAGAGGGGGCTCGAAAAACAACCTCTCACTATTTTTTTTCTTCTTCTTCTCCTTCTCCTCTCCGGATCAATCAGCTCGTACAGCAACAGACAGTGGCGGAGCAGGGTTTTTATTTGTTGGTGAAGTCTCCTGGGCATCTCATTTGAGAAAGCAACATTTCAAATGTGGCCCCAATGAGCTCCTTAGGAGCAATGGAGTCTGTGCTTTGCCCTAGAACCCCAGTCCTCATGCCTGGATTTGCCCTAGAACCCCAGTTCTCATGCCTGGATGAAACTTAACGCTGGCCTACTAACTTGTCCTCTCTTTCTCCCTCTCTCTCTCCCTCTCTCTCTCTCTCTCTGTCTCCCCAGACACTTCTCCGAGATGGCCGACGAGAGAGCACTATCAGCACACTGTACATCTCACCCTCCAACATCGAATCAGGACAACAGATAATCTGCCGGGCCTCAAATAAGGCTGTTCCCAATGGCAAGGAGACCAGCGTCACCATCGACATCCAACGTGAGTACACACCCCGCCCAGCTTTCAGCTCTTTGCATTTCTCCATGCAAGTCCAAACAGTGTTAGTCTCTTATTCTATTATGTATCAATGGAGCGATTATGCCAGCCAGGCTGACTGATGAAGTAGGCTGTTCTTTATCCCTCTCTGCCTCGATGACAACTCAAGGAAGTTAATGAAATTGATATACATGACATGATGGTTTGTACTTTTGCGCTATAAACTTTTTAATTTCTATTCAGCCGATTTGCGGTGTAGAATTTCTCCCCCCTTTTATAGTGCACTGATTCATTTATAAGGTCTGTTAGCTTTTCTAATTAAGTTGCCTATTATTTTAGATAGAGTGGGGCATGGGGATGGCTTTGGCTTTCTCCCTTGCAGTGAAATATCACTGGTCACATTTCTCTGCAACAAATGGGATTCGTTTTTTCTTTTTTTTTTGTCTTTTGCGAGAGTGCTTCTCTACGGAATCTTGCGTTTGTCTCGGCTCGCTCTCCCCTCTTCGTCTCCATCAGTCTTCTCTACGAGACCGTGCACAATTCCCTCCTCAAACACACGCCGAGGGAACCTTTCAAGCAAAACGTTTTCATCCGGCGGAATGGCGGAGAATCTTTTTTTGATCGAGAACTATTCGACATAAGCGAGAGATTCTGAACAAAAAGGCTTTACATCACTCACAGTCCCCCCTTCAACACCATTAACTATGACTAATAAAGCAGAAAATGCTATTTAGGGATCTATGGCTGTTGACGGCTCCATTCTTTTTATTATGTGCTCCACAAGAGGCACTTTTCGGCACAATGGTAGAGCGAGAGCAAGAGCGAAAGCAGGAGGCGAGGGCGTTAAAATGATTAACGGCTGTTTGGTGTTTTGTTTTTCCCTAACCCGCAACCCCTTCCCAAGTTTTCCGCGGCTAATCTTTCTGTTTTTTTTTTTTTTATGCCAAGCTCCGTGGCAATGTCGTTCGGTTGCGGCATGGGGGTTTTCCAGAGAGATGGAAGTGTGTTGTCACAGTAATATAAAAGACGCCTCTGTGATGGCCCGTGATCCAGTTCCTGCCGCGAATTGCGCCATGTCTCACCGACGCCACGAGTGGGTTTGGCGCCGGTGACACAAGGTGATAACTGAGTGGGCGCGAGCAGCGTGATGAATGCTCTCAGACGACTTGGCAGTCCTACCTTCAGGCTGACGGAGGGAGAATAAAAATAAATAGAAGAAAAAAAAGAGAATGGGAAAGAAAGACACAGAGAGAGAGAGAGAGAAAGAGAGAGAGAGAGAGAAATGCTCCACACATCAAAATGGTCAAACAAGCAGTAAGACTTTAGCATTCTGTCATACATGTTAAAGCCTCTTTTTCGTCCATCTCTCTCTCTCTCTCTCTCTCTCTCTCTCTCTTTCCCCCCTCCCTCCCTCGTTCCATCCCTCCCTCCCTGCTGCTCGGCGGGCCCCGGCCCTGAGGACACTGTTGAGCCAGCACTCACCGAGCTTCTTCAAACTCGCACAGACATCCGCCCTCTAATTAAGCCGCGCGAGAAATCAAACGGACTGTAATTGAACTTTGATTCATTCATGTCGGCGATGAATTCGCCAGGTCTCGTCACTCCTTAATTTGATTATAGGATTCCTGCCTCAGCTTCCCGCTCACAGGAAGTGCTTAAAATATGCCGGGAGGGCGCATATTGTTGGAGGTTTTCAAAAGCTCCGGTTGAATAGATGTCTCTACGAGGATTGTTGTGCAAAGCAGCAGGTGAGAGCAAGGCTGAGTGAGGCCTAAGAAAAGAAGTATGACAGTCGAAGCAACAAAACAGGCTTTCAATCCCCTCTAAATAGCCTTACTCTGCACAGATCCTTTGAAGAGAGAAGAGTATGTGTGTGGTGTGTATATGTGTAGTGTGATATGTCTCTGTGTGTGTGTGTATGTGTGTGTGTGTGTGTGTGTGTGTGATGGGGACGGTTGCTAAGGCTTTAAAACAGAGTGTTGAAAAGTCTGTCGGGCCTAAAGGCTAGTCCCAAAGACTTTCACCCCATCTCGTGCGCAAGTGTACAAACAGCTGTTCCATAAATAAGTGATGGAGGGGACTAGCAAGGTGCAGCGACCCATGCAAGCACCTCCCGCGGCAGGGCTTTGACGGCTCCGCGGGCTCCCATCCCCAGGCTCCTCTGGCCCACAGTCTCAGAACCATTCATATTGATGAGGGACAGCTGTCAGCTCGCACAGGAGAGACAACAGCTGGGGGAACGCAGTGGGTGTCTGACTCACAGCTGTAGAGGAGAAGGGCTAGTCTGGAGAAGGCCCTGGGCGTGTACGCACATACCGGGCGTGCTGCTCACGTTCGGCTTGTTCTGTTGGCTGCATACACACACACACACACACACACACACACACACAGTCCCTAACACATACTCATACATTCTTTCTTTCCAAGTCATTCACTCATAATACACACACACACACACACACACACACACACACACACACACACACACACACACACACACACACACACACATATATACACTCTCACTTACCAACACAAACTCATACATTCTCTCTTTCCAAGTCACTCACTCACTCTCACACACACACACACTCAGCGGCAGCCCTCTTTGAAGTGAACATAATTAAGCATTTAACAAGAAGAATTTGGGCCAGCTCAATCACAGGGAAGAGAAACACCCAAATTTGGTGACACAGAGAGAGAATGATTTGCGCTGAATTTCTCCCTGACTCTTTACAGATGACACTGTCTTTTTTCCCACTCACACACAGAAAGCCATGGGATGTATTACAACACTGCAGATGATGAACTGTTATGCTCTCTTACTGCTGCCGTAATTAAATTCAATTCAATTCAGTATGTGAACGGTGTTGAGAGTGCATTTAAAACACCACAAAAGCCCCAGCCCAGTCTGTAGCTGAATAAATCAGGAGTTAAATTGACTGAATGATCTTTGTAGGTATGACCGAGCATCACAAATCTTTTCTGTTACTGCGATATTCCTGACTAGACATAATTACACGAGCCATCGCTCTGTCTGCGTCTTTCAAACGTCTGTTGTGTTTATGGCACAAGTGTTCTTTTGCCCCTGACACCAAGGGCCATCCATAAATGGAGGACACAGGGGCAAATCAATGAAGGGTCCCAGCTGAATAGCCGCCGTTAGCTTAGCTAAGTTTTCTGTCTTTATTTTTTTTTTTTTGTGGTGTGCTCCTGAGGTTAGAATGCGGATTCTATGAAGACGAGATGGAGACGGAGGTAAAATGGAGAGGAGCCATGGGTCCTGTCCTAGTTTATGGCCGTTCCCTCTCTCTCTCTCTCTCCCTCTCTCTTTCTCTGCCTGCCTGTTTAGGAAGTCTCCCCGGAGTGTTCAATATTAGGCTGAGCTTTGATTTATTTATGCAGCTGAATGGGAGGCACTTACACAGGGACAGCGGGACGAGCAGTGGACTGATAGCGATCTGCTGTCACACACACACAGCAGAGTGATATCTACTACCAGGGGATGAGGAGGCAGATATGAGTTTGTGGGTGTATGTGTGTCTAAGAGCGTGTGTTGATGTGTCACAATATGTGTGTGTGTGTGTATGTGTGTGTGTGTGTGTGTCCATGTGTGTGGGCCTTCGGGTGAATGTGCGTGGGTGGGTGTGCATGTCTATCTATAAGAGCTTTTGTAATTGTGTGTGTGTGTGTGTGTGTGTGTCACAAGGACGGAAGCCGCCAGGCACATCTGGTGTATTTGTACTTGTCCTCTTGTGCCTTTCTGCATAAAACCTCTTTAAAAGATTGTCACTCCTCATTTAAAGTTGACTAATTGAGTGCTTGGTCTAATACGATAATGTCAGTGGCAACAAAAGTAATTAAAGACCTTTTGGATTGTGCTCCCAACTTGGGTAATTCCCATTCTGTGCACTTTTTAGCTGAGAGGCCATTTTCTCACAGATTAAGTGCCCACCCTAAAATTAGAGCAATTAATACATTAAACTGGACACCGCTTTTCAGTTTAAACCTGTCAGATTCAATGCATTTCACAGCACTATTTCCCCCCTGTCATTATTGTAATGCGTTTGCATTAGAATCACCTCAGCATTTTTTGCGCGAACATAAGTCCTTACAGTATTATCTGACTGAGGGGTTAAGCGAATTAGCATCTAAATATGCCACTTACAGTGTTTCCAAATTAGGTTGTGCATATGAAACAGGGAGGTGAGTCCAGGCCACACACCCCAGGTCGGCTCTAGACATGCAAATGCAAGTCGGCAGTAATTATTTTGTGTTATCGAATAATTCTGGTACTATAATAGTACGGTGCATCATGCCACTGTGTACCACAGACACAGACAGGGTTTTTTTCCCCTTAGTCTGACACTAATGAATAACCATTCCCATTCTTTGTGGTTGTTCCCTGTGGCCATTGCCAAGCAGTCCCTGGCTACTGTTTTTCTCTTGGTTAGAGGAGAAAAGTAAGCAATAACAGAAGCCAAGAAAACTAGACTATAGCTCTTGTCTTTCATCTGCAATAAAATTAGTACTGTAAATAACAATAATAAGACAAACATCATTTTGGTGTTATGTTTCTGTAACTGTTCTCAAACACAAAGTCACTTTGAAATAACTTAATCCTTATGAAACAACAAACAACTTGACAAGACAAATACTGATAAGTAGATGCCAGATAATTAATTGGAGATTAGAGTTCTGGGCAGTGGGAAGTAACAGTGGTTTGTTAAAACACCACACCAGAGACAGAAGCACAGTGAAGATTTAAAAAGTGTGCTGTGTGCAAGGTTAGACATTGTAACTGTGTTTGAAGTCATGGTGTGAACCATTATCCTTCGTCTCTCATTTCGAAACTGGAAACCACTAGTAAAACAGAACCGCATGACCTACAGTAGTTGGCTATGGCTTGAGAGGCTTATTAAGATTCTGTGCTGAGGAAAGTATGGTGGCCTTTGAAGGTCAGAAAGGATTTCATTTTGATGTCTGGGTGACACTGAGAGACAGTGTAGTTTTAAAGAGGGTAGGGAATGTGTGGGTGAATATATTTGTCTGGATGACAGATCTGTCTGCAGAGGTTTGGATGTATTTTCACCTCAACAGAAATGTAGATCAATACAACAATATCTTTTTACGATCCACTATGTAATAGTCACTAAAAAGATCAGGTACTATTAAATAAATATAAAGTAGAATTTTATCATTAGCCATTGTTCTTAACTGCAACCTCAGGTCTTAGGAAACCCGAGCCCTTCCTCCAAATCTGAGACTGTTAGATCTCTTTGTGTTCCTAATTTTGAACAGATGGTTCGGTGATTGTTTATGATGGCCCATCAAAATAAAGTTAGAATGCTTGCCTTGAGCGCCCAGTCTTGCCTGGTTGTGTAATGTATTCAGGCACAAGACCATGGATGATGATAGGACACTCTCCATAGCCCAAGCCAGTGATCACAAGCAGTATCTGAATGTGTGCAATTCAAATCAGCTAGCAGAGCAAAGTGAAGGTGCCATTTGCTGAAACTAATTAATGCAAGCTATGCAGATGTGTACTGTAGATGAGGCAGGTGCTCTCTCTCTCTCTCTCTCTCTCTTCCTCTCTCTTCTCTCACTCCTCCTCAATGCACAAGCCTCTTTTTGCCAAGCGGTTAAGGCTCTCTTGCTTTGATGTAGTCTCATAATATATTGTGTGCGTGTGTATGCATGTGTGTGTGTGTGTCTGTGTGTATGTTTGTTACACTTTGTGAACAGCTACAGTCTCAGCTCAACAGAAACGAAGGTCACAAAAACACACACACACTTACACACACACACACACTGAAACACACACACTCATATATTTTCAACATTCTTTCAGCAAAGCGGAATTTTTAATTAATGCCGCTCCTTACTCCACTCTGTATTGAATAATCAGCTCAAGCAAGAATCTGTATCTGTGTCACAGCCTGAATATTGCGATCACATATGCGAATAAGGAGCGATACATTATGAATATAACCCTCAGCCCAAGTGTTAAGCTCTTAAATCAAGATGGCACGGCAACCCAAATATTGAAGTCAGCCCATGTACTTTGCTGTCAAACGCTTTTGAGTTGTGACAAACAGATCTCATAAACGGGGGGGGCGGATGTGTGTGTGTGTGTATGGAGGGGGGGGGGGCGTTCTCATTGTGAATGTATGAGCGCCATGCATGCCCAGGGGGCCTGTCTGCTAATCAAATGTGGGTCCTCCAGAACCTCCTCCGCCTCTGGAGGGTGCCGCGTGCCGCATGCCTGTGTCTGCTCCCAGCAGCTGTACAGTTGGGGTCGATCAGCAATGTGTGTGTGTGTATGCTCACACCCACGGGGATTAGCCATGGATGCCTCCCGGAACACACACACACACACACACTGTAATAAATGATAAATAAAAAAGTAAATAAGTAAGCAAATAAATAAAAAACTAAGTAAATAAGTAGATAAATAAATAAATAGGGATACAGACATCAAACCTGGAGGCATCGTCTCCCTGTGAACAGCTGGCAACAATGACCCAGAGAGATTGGAAATTGAGCTTTAAGAAAGAGGAAGAAAGCAATTATGTTGGCAATGCCGCAGCAACTTCGGAGCAACTTGGCCGATTGTTCAAAAACGCCATCTGGTTCTCTCTTTGAACTCCCGATCAAAAGCTGTCAGCGCACCACTGTCTTTTTCTTTCGCTATTTTATCCGTCCGCCACCACCACCTCCGCCACCACCTCCACCACCACCTCTGCTCTCACACCTTGTCCTGTCGTTGCTGTTGTCACACCAAACTCTCTGTTTCAAGCTTTACCCATCCCCAACCCCACTGCGCCTTTTCCCTCTTTCTCTAGATAAATGTGAGGAATTAGCAGCCTTGCATATTGATAATCTGTCACGAGGCCTCAAATGGAGCCTCCAGACTCATGCATTTATGCATCAAAGTGACAAACAGACTCCTTTATTAAGTGGCTGTCTATCACAGAGGCATAGGTCACCAACACAACTGCATGTCGTCTCTGAATCCAGTCACAGAGTCTCTCTCTCTCTCTCTCTCGTTCCCTCTCTCACTCTTGGGGATGAAGGCTGGGTACTGGACAGCCATCATCCCTCTCTTCTCTCACTTGGGCCTTCAGGGACCACCCATTCATTTTTAAGAGCCAAGAAGTCATCCATTTCATTACTCAAGACAAAAAAAAAAAAGTGAAAGTGGTGGCACGGTGCCACAGCTTTTCCTGAGAGAGACCCCCGCTCGAGACGCTTCACTGGGAGAGGGTCACTGCTTAAAAGACTGGCAGAGACTTGAAAGTATCCCCAGGCCTCATCAGTTATACAAAAGCGACGTTAACGAGGGGCGCAGCCCGGAGAATCAGTGCGGCGGAAGTTTCCTCTTTTTCTTTTCGTACCGCATTCACTCAACGCTTAACATCAAGGTGCCCCACTGAGCACAAGGTGTGTGTGCTGTGTGTGGTGTGTGTGGTGTGTGTGGTGTGTGTGCTCTGTAGCGCACAGGGGTTTTATTTCTTCCGCTACATGAACAACGCACACTGGCACAGGTTGCCACCGGTGCTGCCCACCTTTCTGCCCGCCCAATTAACCAGCGCTGCTACTACACACCTACCTGGCTGGTAGGTGCCTGGCGCAAGCCCCATGCTCCCTCTCTAGGGCCGACGGAGGTGTGTGTGTGTGTGTGTGTGTGTGTGTGTGTGTGTGTGTGTGTGTGTGTGTGTGTGTGTGTGTGTCTGGGGGTAGGAGAGAGAGAGAGAGAGAGAGAGAGAGAGAGAGAGAGAGAGAGAGAGAGAGAGAGAGAGAGAGAGAGAGAGAGAGAGAGCTGGCACAGGTGTGGTTGTGAGTGGGGGACAGAGGGAGGGGTGGGGTGGTTGGGGGTAGTGAGGGGGTGTCTGGCCCCAGGGAGGGGCTCAGTGCCGGGGCAGACATGCTGAGAGGAGCAGATGAGAGGGAGGGATGGCACCTGGACCACCCTCCTTCTGGGGCCCAGTGGCAGCTGAGCTCACCCAGTCCAGCTGTGTGCCTGCAAGGCACATACTTTGAGCAAAGAGAAAGTGCATGCACACTTGCGTAAACACACTCACACACACACACAAAGACACACACACACACATACACACACACACACACACACACAGACACACACACTCACACACACACACACACACACACACACACACACACAAACAGACACTCAGATACACCTACCTCCATATTTTGCTCTCTTCCCCCCGATAGCACTGTCCTCAGGGGGATGTCTGCGCGCCACAGCAGGCTGTGCCCGCTCTGTCTGCCAGTGGCTGTGTCCAGTAGCCCTGCTGCCAGCCAGCCTACATGGGGCCAGTTGAGATTGCATTAGTGTAATTGGACACAAAGCACATGGATACAGGAGCTCTTCCAAACGTATGGAAAGCACCTGGAAAATGGAAAAACTGGCTGGCTCCTGATATCCCATCTCTCTCTCTCTCTATCTCTCTCTCTCTCTCTCCCTTTCTCTATCCCTCTTCTCCCTTTCTCTTCCCCTCTTTTCCTCTTGATATATCCACGGCCAACACAGACACACTTATACCCCCCTGCCAACCATGCACTTCCAATATTCATTCCCAGTACAAATACAAAGACACTTTTCAAGCCTGATAACTAAAGTAATTCTCACAGATGTCATGTCATGTCATGTTTGTGACTGACAGTCAGATTATGTTTTCTTCTTACTAGCAATTACAGTATGATAGATATTGTCTTGTTTGTATTGTCAATGTATTGGTAACACTATATAATAATGGTACACTATGACGCATTACCTAGGCATTAACAAACAACTGACTTAATTTTCTATGTAGCATTGTTCCCTCATGCATACACACTTGTTCAGAAACAAAACTTTAATGTTTTCGGAATTCATGATATGTTTATCATTGATGAATTAATTCATTCATCATCATTAGTTAAGCAATATTTCAATAGGAATTTTACTCTATCCTTTTTTCAAAGTTACTCACAGTGTCTAACTAATCTAAACCACTGAATACTTCTAAATAACTGGTTTGTAATCAACGTTGTACTTCATTTAGAAATGGAGAAGCATTTGGAAAGTATAAAAATATAATTACAAAACATTATGACTTTATTAATGAGGAGCAAAACAGTTTAACTTTGCTTCTGAATGACTTCAAGGCAGTGCTGCGACCGTCGACTCCAAGGCACCTAACCCTAACCTTAACCTTAACCCTAACCCTAACCCAGTGCTTTCCATGCAGCGCTGCCTGGAAGACGACGTTGGGGGCTTAAAACACCAAACACTGTAAAATATTTGGAGCTGGAGCTATACAGCGGTAATGAAGAGATCCATTTGTACATTGGTATCCACCATTAAATTCACGTTTTTGCAGTGAGTCATTCACTGAGGAAAGGTGCACACATGTAGACAGTTATGCAGTGCAGGGTGGATAATGACAACGTTGAACATGACAGCAACAAGTGGTGCAAAGCACCCATTGTGATTTTCACTTGTTTAAGTGGCACAATGTGTGTGCCTTTGTGTGTAGAAAACAAACAGCATTACAGAAACCGAAAGGGATATTTAGCAGTAATGACACACATCCTGTTTCACAAATAAACTGTTTACTCACTTTGCATGTCTGTGATTCGAAGCTTTGTTTGAAATTGTGGTCATTTGAGTGGTTGTTTTTTCTTGTCTGTGTAAATGAATGTTCTCAAAGCAAAAATGCTGTGGCAATTAATCTCCATTTTCAAACAAGCTATTAATGGAATGTTTTTTTGTTGTTTTTCTGATATTTTTTCCTGCCTCCCTTTAATGTCAACTGTAGACAGCAAAATTAATTAGTTATACTGTTATTTAAAACACCTGTAATTTTGTTTTCTTTGATCACAAAGCCCGTCTCCTATGCCTCATAAGTTGCAGCCCGTGAACGGCAAATGAGTTTTCAAATGATTAAGAGTGTGGGCAGGCTCTTGACTGTATTCTCTCTCTCTCTCTCTCTCTCTCTCTCTCTCTCTCTCTCTCTCTATTCTGTGCACAGATTTGCCGTTGGTCAACCTGTCGGTGGAGCCACAGCCAGTGTTAGAGGGCAACCTTGTCAGATTCCACTGCTCCGCCAAGGCCAATCCCCCAGTAACTCACTACAGGTGAGCAACTGTGTCCTGTCTGTCTGTGTTATTCTCTCCATGCTGTGAACACTTTTTACAGTGTTCTCTGTAGGGTTTACAGCATCCTGGGACTTTTAATAATGGAGTGGTGTACACTGAGGTGTAAACCGCAGAAAATTTTGGGTTTGATATATTATGTAGATGCTGTAGACATGTTTCTCATTGTGTAATTTACATGTGTCAGTTTAGCCATACTGTACATATTCCCCTAGAAACAGCTTGAGACAAAAATTACATGAAGCATTGTGTAACCATCCACCGTAATTGACGTCCCAAGCTCTGAACAGTGGTCTCATCATAAGTCAGGTAAACGTACTGTGTCAGAAACATGTAAACCTAAAACCTACTTTTACTTCTATTTAAGCTCACTGTTTCTAGGAGAAAACTCAGGAGGTAATAAAGAGATATCTTACATGTCTGCTTTTACTGGGATAGTACAGTATAGTGAATCCTATAGAAACTGTATTGTAATCCGTCATTTATCAGTGTGCACTACACTTCACCATGGCAGTTTACAGAGCTTCTGTTACACTAGTTAAACTCAACTCATGCCTTGAAATGTCATAGGGGATTCAGGGCTACTCATTTATTATTAGTTGACACATTTTTTCACCTTTTTGGTTATGAGGAGTCAAGTCAAGTCAACTTTATATAGCGCATTTCATACACAGAGGTCATTCAATGTGCTTTACATTAACAAAATCAAACAGGAATAGTTGATAAAAGCATAGAAGGGCAATAGTCCAAGAATAGTTTAAAAAGTAACAAATGTAAAAAATAAGTGATCAGTTAGTAAAAAGCATCTGAGAAAAGTTTGGTCTTAAGTCTAGATTTGAAACTGGCTACAGTTGGGGCAACTTTGATCTCATCTGAAAGTTGGTTCCAGAGCTGAATTGCATAGCAACTAAACGCTGCTTCACCATGTTTAGTTCTAACAGTAGGTTTTACTAACACGTATTTCTCCTGAGACCTGAGAGGCCTTGAAGGTGTGTACTGCTGAAGCATGTCTGCTAGGTAATTTGGTCCCATAGTGATTTATAAACACAGGTGAAGTCTCGGGCTAACACAGCCTGCCTGTTTGCAGGGGATCTGCTGATGGTATTGGGCTGTTAAAAAGCTGCCTGGTTATTGGCATTGGTCTCTGCATACTTGCAGGGAGTGACATGGTGTGGAGATGGTGATGGGTATTCAGGGGAGTTGGGGTGGGGTGTTGCTTCCACATGTTCACAGTCTCCATTTGACTGCTTAGGTAGTTCACTTTCCACAGTAATTCCAGCAGTGTCCATGTTGTTATCAACATGCGTCAGCCAAATGTAATGTAATGTAATCAGACACTGGTGTGTCAGCATAACTCTTCTTTTCTGATGGCGTCTCCACAGCCTTGGTAGGTGATATAGATTTCTGCAGCATTCCAACATAATCTCCTCATGCTCATTTGTTCAAGTGGAGGAGCTCAACATAAAAGTCTTCAAGATGATTTCTATACATATTGTACAGTCTATTGCCAGCAGAAACCAGATTTCTGTATAGGAAACATCGCACACAGCCACAATGGGCCCTCAGCCAGTGGGGGCGGTGTCTCTATCTGATGCTGCCGTCAAACTTGCAGATAAAATGTTTCCTTTTCACAGCAAATAGGCGAGAATGTGGAAGAAATATGTATAAAAAAGTTATTTATTTCCCACCAAGCCTCGCTTTCGGCCTTGGCAAAGGGTAAAACCGGGGTGATTTGTCAAGACATCCTTTTCTTTGTGGGTTTTTAAAAGCGAGTGAGGAATAAGTGGAGCAAAATCAATAGAAAAGGGAATTGCTCGACAATGAATCCAGAGGATGTATTGGGAAAGCGAATGGATGTACAACCTACTCACCGGTAGCAGGAGAGAGATACAGCAGGTCTATCCTCAGCAAAGGGACCTTGCCCTTTTAAAATAACATATCAGAGCGAACTGGGGGAGGCTACTGATTTGCCCTTGACACGGAGTCCTGATGAAACCTGACGTCTTGACACATGCATGCTGGGGCAGCAAGAGGACCATTCACCAGTGGGGGAGATGACATCCCTACAGAGCTGCGAAGCAAAGGTGGGAAGACTCAGGAAGGAGAGTGAAGAGAGAGAGAGAGAGAGAGAGAGAGAGAGAGAGAGAGAGAGAGAGAGAGAAGACAAAAACAAGTACCCTTTTAGGGCCCATTTAAAATAGTGAGTCACATCGCAGCAGATCTTAATATCCTGCATCACCATTCCTTTTTTAGTCTATCACATTTTTATAGTGCAAATATTGACTATGAAGATGATGCAGGACACCCCACACCTAACAATCTATCCAACCTGCTGCTGTACACCATAACACACACACAATGTCGGCTGCAACTCATGGGGGGAAACGGTATTAAAAATGGAAGGATGAAAACAACCATATGTCATCCCAGCTGTAACAGTTCCATTCACAGCTCCATGGCTCTTCCACAGCACCCCCAGGGAGCAGGGCCGTTTATCCCCTCTTTTGTCCACTGCGTCTGGGGAAGAAGGGAAGGGCTATCACAAGAACCTCACTCTATTGCTGATCTGGAGGACATGATGATGTGACATTAGTAATGTTACCCTAGCAAAATGAGTTGTGAAGCATGTGTACGCAATACCCAAATAGCATTGCCTCATGGTAACTTACACCATATGCTTTCATAGTAGTATTAGAAGACGAGACAAAAACCAAGCATCTTGTCTAATAATCACCCTGGAAACATGAAAGAAAGCATCCTTTAGTGTTTCCCACATTTACATAATAATGCTAAAGTAAAGGTAGAAGTGAAGTTATTATAGTACTTCCTAGAAAATCATTAGTCCTCATGCGTCATTCCAATTAATACTAAAGAGTAATTAAAATGATGCGGATGGCCTTTAATGATGCTCCCTCAGGCTGCTTTGCAGTCGGCCTTTATAGGTATAAGTGATAAGGTAATGTTTTCCGTTAGGATAAAATGCCATGTAAAGGATGGTGTCAACATTTCAACCCGTCACTGTGGTAGAGCCAGATTAAATATGAGTGTAATATGTCACCGTTGACACTGTGTTGAATGTATATTTGAATTGAAATACTAATCATTCTTCATGACATCTCCATCAACTTCAGTCACTGGCAAAAGGCCGATAACAAAGAATAATAACATACAAAAGGGGGGTGATGCAGAGCTTTTTCATTATTATTTTTATCCCCATGGTACCTTTCCCTCGTAATATTGACAGCGGAATATGTCCACAAGTCAAGACAGTCGGTGCAATCTTACTGAATCATTAATGTATTCCTGTCAACAACTGAAACTTTACCTCCTCTGTCACTCATAGAATTCATTGTGGCTTGTCTCTTTTCTTCACTATCAAACCTGACATGACAGCATGCCACAGCCTGGGATGAATGCTGTCATCATCTCTATACACAGCCCTTGTAAAACCCACATGCTGTATACATTTGCACTTATGTTTTGAAACGTCCAGTTGAACCTTTTGAACAGAGAACACTCTCCATTATCCAAGGCTAGTGCTCACTCTCCATTATCTAAGGCTAGTGCACAGTGCCCATGGATTTCAATGAAGAGACTGGGGAGCCTGACTGAAACGCAACGTATCCAACAGAGGCTTTTAACAAGGCACTAGCCCCGTCTCACGTTTCGCCTCCTGAACAAACATTTCCCTCCAATCCTCAGCAGACTCCAAATGATTATGTTGCCGTTGCCGCTACCGCCATCGTTGTCATTATTGTCATTAGGCCTAGTCGTTCTGCTTCTGTACGCAAGTTTCCTCCACTGCGGCGACATCTCTGTGGTGGCGAATGAAGAGGCTCTTTTTTTTTCCTCGCTCTCCATCTGTAACAGGCACCATGCTTTGTTTGCCGTGCGTTTGATGTGTGCACACTTAGGCACCAGCCCCTGCCACCACTGCTACTCCGCTTCCCACGTTTGTTTGCCGCCGCCACCGCGTCTCCCTGGCGGCCCTCTCCACGCCACCCAAGGCCACGCGCCGTGATTCATCTGTTGACAGGCGCCACGGCAACAAACAAAACAGCGTGGACACAGTCAATATCTCTAGCAGAAATTTAAATCTTCTGCATGCTGGCCAAACACTAGAGTGATTTGGCTGTTGTGCACCACAAGGACTTCCATGCTGTGATGTTGTAAGGGAGAAAATACAACAGACTCGCAGTGCCCCACTGTGTTTCTATTGCCAGACATGTAATCAGACTTTAAATTGAGAGGTACAGTCTGACAAGCTCATCCTCCTCACACACATCTTCTAGCCCTTAGGAGAATATTAAAATGTCATTCAAAACCTTGAAGAAAGACAGTGGAGACAAGAGCGAAAAAAAAACTGAAAACTCAGTCAGCTCTATCAAAGGCGTCAGTTTATGTTATTGCATTCCCTCTTTAATATTGTGTGTGCCACCTCAGAAGATAAACTACTCAGTTATTTGAGATGAGACTTTGACAGAAGAGACAGCACGTATTTACCATCAGTTTATTTACCGCATGCTGTCAGCATGGACTCCTGGTTGGATGAACTCTGTAACCCATTAGTGGAGCCATCTGAAAGGTCAGTAGGTCCCACACTGTTTGAATCCGGCAAATGATAATACATTTTTAAAGATGAGACATGTTTTGTTAATAGCACACACATATAAACACACACTCACACACACACACACACGTCACACACACACACACACAGACACACATACTCTCTTTCACATACACTCGGTCTTGACAGTCTGACATACACACACATACACAAACTCACACACAAGGGGTATCTCTCTATACTTTCCATCTGTATTCATATTCCTGAGTAGCGTTTGCCCAGGCCGTTAGCTGTGGATATGAGTTAACAGGCTGTGTTTGCTCCCGCTGATCTTGGATGGAGACCAGCTCATAATTCACACAGGCATTTTAGCCTCAAATGCTGGAGGAGAAGATATCAGCACTGAAATAACGTCTCAGCATTCAGACACCCCTGCCCTCAAACCATGATAACTTCATTTTCAAGAGGACAGTGGCTTGCCAAGACTGCTAGACAGAGAAAGCAATGCTACACAGAAGGCAGCCTTAGGTTTGACGATATACATCCATCTACTCCCATGTGTATCCTCACATTCTCACATACAGTTTTTCCTCATCAAAGTACCTTCTTTACAAAAGTGTTCTTAGAGAGATGGTTTTTGAATGTCAAGGAAAAATTCAGCGTAAACAACTGCTACAACCTCATAAATGTCACATTAAATGCTTGGAAGAAATTAATGAAAAGAAATTACCATTAATTGGAGCTATTTTTAATAATTTGAGATGCTGGGTTGTAAATTAAAATACTTTCATGCATCATGCTTCTGTGAGTTTTTAGCATCCCTGGGTTCTGGTTTGGTGTACTTACCTAATTTCGCAAAAAGTCTTTGATGTTCAGATAAAGATGAATGTCTTCTGAGTTTCGTTGCATCAGTGAAGTCTTTCGTCTGCTCTCCACCATCAGCTCTCCAGAGCAGGTGAGAAAGCCTTTAATTGGCTATTAGCATTCCCCCATAATACAAATTAGTGTGTATGGGTGGGGGAGCCAAGAGTACCCATCTGCTTTAAATTAAATATTTTTAGAAACACAGGTGTCCCTCTGTGCAAGCAGTCTAACATTGACAGTCTCTCTCTATATGAAAGCATGGGACATGTTAGCCAGATCTTAGCAAAGGCTATCCAAGCCAATTACAGCAATGCTCCTTTTTAGTAGAATGAAGGGACATATCTTCTCCTATTTAGTTGACTCTGTTTTAGGGGTGTCAGTTGTTTCTGACACTAATGAATTGTTCTTGGGTTGTCCTTTGGCGTAAGGGACCGGTTTCATTCCTCTTCAAAGACGTACCTGGATTTTTTTTTTAGCTCGCAGTCAGTTTGCCAAGCGCTCGCTCTGCCTTAGTGGAGAATAGCAGCTGCTGAGCATTTCAATTTGTCGGAAAAGTCTCAAGTAACAGGCCCGGACAAACTCCCCCTCCCTTCCTCCCAGTTCCCCACATTCTGGTTTTACAAATGGCTTCTGTCTCTTCTGTCGACGGGGAGCCATCCGCAGCAATGAGCGGCGAACACAAGCGGTGACAACCCCCGAGAAGCATCGCCTCCCCGCGTTTTCGCGGCACAGTCTACCTGTCACCGGATTGCCTCTGTCTGCAACACAAACAAAAACGTTACTTGCCGTGGCCTGCATCAATTTATTACCGTCAGCCTCCTTTATGGTGCGTACAGTGAATGTAATTTCGATGTGTTGAGTGGGGGGGCCTAGCCTATTTGTCATAGTGAGATTTTTTTTTCTTGGTGGTCCTCCTCGGCCCACATTAACAGGAGATTGAGCTACCTGCTCCTCATCCAGCCAAGAAACATGCTGAAGCAAGCACAGATCCCTCACTTCGCTGGGGCCCCTCGTAAGCGTGCTCATCTCCTGGTGGCCATGTGTGAGCCACTGATATGTCAGCCATTCACTCTCATTTCCAAGTCCAGGGCCATCGTGTTATCCTTTGCTTGTTAATGCCTGGAAAGATAGGAATGGATGTGGGAATGGGGAAAAAAGAAATAGCTGTGCTTGGCATTGCCTTAGTAATCAGAGGCCTGCCTCTTGAGTGAAGTGTTTGTTTTCTGACTCCCCTTGCGCAGGTTTGAAATTCGAACAGCTGCACGAGCCGCAAAACACCTGCAGTTCTTATTCCACAGGCACTTATGCAGATCCCGCTTTCTGATCAGTCGTCGAGATGCTTCCGGCTCTAATTAAATAAATTTGTCCAACTAGTTGTACTTTCTGCCAAGAGCTCTCACCGATATAATCTCTGAACCACGCCAGATCTCTACCTCTCAAGGAGTGCCCAGCTTCAGCCAAATAGCTTGGCCCTGACAATCAATATCTTTTTTTCTCTGCTGTTCAAAGGTGGGCCAAAGGAGGCAGTATAATCAAAGAGGTATCGGGTGACACCTACGAAGTCGTCGTAGATCACTCATTCTTCACCGAACCCGTCTCCTGTGAAGTGACCAACCCCCTGGGCAGTACAAACATCAGTCGCAATGTGGACGTCTACTGTGAGTGCCCATCGACTGCCTTCAAGCAGAATATGTTTAATTGTGTTGTTAGACCGACTGCTAAAACAGATGTTAGCTCCTACTGTGCCAACACAGTATGTTCAGTCTTCCAGATGTCTTTTTTACGCATGTTGATATTGTGAGATATTACGATATGTTTAAATATGTGTTGTAATTATTTTCTAACCCTCTTTGGACAGTTGGGCCTCGCATGGCCACTGAACCACAGTCACTGCAGGTGGACCTGGGGTCTGACGCTGAGTTCAACTGTGCCTGGACAGGCAATCCCTCCCTTACTATCGTCTGGATGAAACGAGGATCTGGAGTGGTAAGTTTATCCTGAACAGTAAAATTCAGCTTGCACTGACAGTTGTGTTTGTAGCTTTTCTATTACAAAGATTCAGTGTTCAATTCACTTGAATCAACTGATATCCTTTAATTTGGAGATTGCTTAAATTACCAAATTACCCTCTTGCTGTGGAAAGGCTTCAAATTACATTTAATGCTCTAAGCTGCCAAAAACTTCAAAGTAGCCTAGCATTGCTTTCAAAAGCTAAAAATACATAACCTGCTGGATATGTGGAAAAGTATTACAGAATAAATGTCTTTCAAATGTTTCCTCAAGTTTAAAGTTATATATTGACATTATGCATTGGGAAGTGCTGTATGAAATGTGGAATTAGATATGAATAAATGAAATGGAAAAGGAAAAAATGATATTCAGATAATGGATGTAATGGCCATATGTTCACTTAAGCTAATCTGTTTGCCAAATGAAGATAGCACAGCACACTCCTGGCATCCAGAACGTCCTGATTCCGCCGCTAAACCCAGCGAACACACACAGGGTCATTTTTTGAAAGACTCTAAAGGCTCCATTAAAGGAACGATTTATAGCCTTTCCGTTTTGTTTGTGTCTCTCTACCATCACGGTGGACATAAAAACCTGAATCCGCTGCCCCGCCACTGTGAAGGTGAAAGCAGCCAACTCATTCTTCTCTCTCTCTCTCTCTCTCTCTCTCTCTCTCTCTCTCTCCCTCCCTCCTGCTCTGACTGTCATCCACTTTGAAGTCCCTTGCCCCCCCCCCTGCGACCAAATTGGATTTTAATAATTAAAAAGTGGCCCTTTGAGGGTCTAACTGGAGTATGGATGGCCTGTGCTCTTTTTGTGTAGAGCAAAAGGTTTTGAGAGAGTGCTGGACTAATCATTTTTTCCTTTTCTTTTTATTCCTTTTTTTTTGGGGGGGGGATGATTTTTGACCTCCTCTCTCTCACAGGTCCTGAGCAACGAGAACATCCTGACTCTGAAGGCGGTGAGGCAGGAGGATGCTGGGAAATATGTGTGTCGTGCCGTGGTCCCTAGGGTTGGCGCAGGCGAGAAAGAGGTCTCGCTCACGGTCAATGGTAAGCACAACAACGCGACACATTCAGGGGTCAGGGAAGGCAAGGGATTGGAAGGGAGGGGAGGGGATGGAAGGCTGGCTAGAGTGTTACTGTGGTGCTATGAACATGTAGCACAGTCGAAGATAGAAATTCACCTTCTCCACCCCCCGCCCCCCCTCACACACACACGCACACACACACATACACCTTCCCCCCCTCCACCAATAAGCCCACAGGTCTCCTCTCACCCCTCACTCTCTCCCCCGGCTGCCCCTCCATAAATCAGATGTAATCACTGACGGCAGGTGGAGCGTTGGCTCCCAGGCGAATGAGATGACTTCATAATGGTGGATGACTTCATAATGGTGGCTGCCAGAGACTCGTGGACCACTCACCTCTATAGGACCAGCTGACCCCAGTGACCCGCAGGTTGCGGGGGGGGGGGGGGGGGGGGGGGGGGGATAATAACAACATAACACAGACATAGTCAAACACCCCTTTATTTATTTATCCCGGGTGCTGCAGACAAATTCTACACTGTCTGGGAGTTGTTTAATCCCGGCTTTATTAGATATATACAATGGCCAGAAGGCAAGCTCATTACGCTTGCCTTCCCAGCAGTGGGCTAGCAGTTTTTGAAGCAGGCTGGGAAGAATATGCTTTAATGTTGATTAAATTCCCTCCGAATGGCAGGAGCCTGGTTTTCTTGGGCAGGGACTGACTAATGAATGCCAGTGAGGAGAAGGAGACCCGAAGCCTCTCAGACAAATGGCTCCATTACAGCCGCTTGATATTCAAGGCAGTGAACATTAGCAACACAGCAGCCTTCACTCATGAAATTTACATGTTTTTTTGTTTTTTTTAAAGACAAGAACGCTACCTTTCTCCCTTTCTCTCTCAGTCTCTCTTGCTGTCTGTTCTTCTGTGTCTGATGGATACTGGAAGGCATGATCTGGAACAGGGAGGAGACTGCAGGTTTTTGTCAAATCTGGCTACACTGACTGGAAAGATATCCTGAACCCCTGCTAAGTGCTGTGAAATAGCCCAGCTCCCCTCTTCTTCAGCAACAATGCAGAGCACGCTACACAGATTGGAAGTGTGTGAAAGCAAAGCCCCATTTCTCTTTTTTCATCTTCAAACAACCCTTGTGATTCTCTATTTGACAGGGTCTCAAGTAGTCTTAGTCAGCACAACTGTACCGTCTAACCCCGTGTTTGTGTGTGTGTGTGTGTGTGAGTGTGTGTGTGTGTGTGTGTGTGTGTGTGTGTGTGTCTGTATGTGTGTGTGTGTGTGTGTGTGTGAGTGTGTGTGTGTGTGTGTGTGTGTGTGTGTGTGTGTGTGTGTGTATGTGTGTGTGTCTGCCTGTGTGTGTGTGTGTGTGTGTTAGTGAGTGCTGGGGACATTGCTGTGGTGTACAGACGGAGCTCTGAATGCTGAGAGCAAACACACCGTGAACAATAATGAAAACAGCGGCAGCACTTTATCACCGCCAGTCTCCCGTGAAACATCTATTTTGATGTTTGCATCTGTTTGTACCCAAAAATGGCCAGTTAAGATATTTATGCATATGGCTCTGCCAACTTCTCTCCCCATTCCCTTTTCTTTTCCGAATATAAGATTTTCAGTATTCATAATTCATACAGTTACTGCTCAGCGGTGTAGGACAATAGCTAGTCATGTCTAATTTGTTTAAAAAGCACAAAAACACAAATAGGAAAATATTGATAAAAGCACATTGTTATGCTTGTTTGGTCCCTGCTGATTTAACAGCTGAATGA
The DNA here is from genome assembly GCF_018492685.1 of Alosa sapidissima. Lineage (NCBI taxonomy): Eukaryota > Metazoa > Chordata > Actinopteri > Clupeiformes > Clupeidae > Alosa > Alosa sapidissima. Next base: position 19,645,400 of record NC_055971.1, on the reverse strand, counting down.
GTGTTGTTTTTCCTCTCGTTCACCTTATTCTCTTTGTTTAGATGCATCTTTGTTTTGCAGCCTCTTGGCCTGGATCTGTCTGTGACATTACAAAAAAAAAAAACACCATCCTTTTGTTCCCTTTAAATAATTGAAATTCTCCCCCTCTTCACACACTCTCTCTAACTTACTGTCTTTCTCTTACTATCACTCTTTCTTGCCCCTCACTGTCTTTGTGTCTCTTTCTTTCTCTCTTTCTCTTCCTCTCTCTCTCTCTCTCTCTCTCTCTCTCTCTCGTTCTCTGTTTTGAGCGTCTCCTTCAGGCCCATCAGATTGTGCTTGTGCGTCTTTGATGTGGCGCTTGAGAGGACAGGGCTCTCCTGTGGCTCGCTGTTGATTGTTTTAAGTCGACGAGTGTGTGTGTGTGTGTGTGTGCTTGTGTGTGTATGCGTGTGTGTGCGCGTGTGTGTGTGTGTGTGTGTGTGTGTGCGTGTGTGTGTATGCGTGTGTGTGCGCGTGTGTGTGTGTGTGCACGTGGCATCAGCGACGGCAGCAGCGTGCGCCTGCTTCGCTTCGCACTCCCCATCCCCTCATCAACCTGCCCGCCTTTGACAAGCCATTGAATTCAGGCTGCGCTGACAGTAGCGGAGCGTCGTGACTGATGACCACGCTTCTTCTTCTGTTGATTTTCTTTCTCTTTTTTTGGCACAACCTTGATCATCTCACAGAAAAAAAGAGAGAGAGAGAACGAGATAAAAAGAGTGGAGAAGTGAGTTAAAAAGGGAGCAAGAGAGATAGAGAGAGAGAGAGGGAGAGAGCGAGAGAGAGAGAGAGGGAGAGAGAGAGAGAGAGAGAGAGAGGGAGGTGGGGGGAGTGGGGGGAAAAGAGCAAAGAAAGCGAGCCTGACGAAGAATGAGGCAGAGACGTTGAAAGAAGAGGGCAGCGTGAAGGAGTACCAAAAAAGGAGGGAGGGTGAGAGGAAGAGAGAGAGAGGAGGAGAGAGAGAGAAAGTGCGGGAAGCGTGGCAGGACGAGGGTCTTTACCGGAATATTCATGAGGCATCTGATTGCCTTTGTGCTCCCGTTGCCTGTGCCCGCCCGCCCGCCCGCCCGCCCGCTTGCTCGCTTGCTCACTTGCTCACGCTCGGCTTCTTTTCATGTGAACAATTAAAATGCATGTGTTTAGAATTTGTCAATATCACTCTTCCTCCCCCTCTGCATGTCACTGATAGTCAGCTCTCCCACTGCGGAACAAAACACAGACAAGAGAATTGGAGCGTTCCCCAGTGCCTGGCGTAATTTAATTATAATCAAATAGCTGGTAGGGGGAAGGAGTTTACAGCCCAGACCTAATGGATACATATTGCTCTGTGGTGTTGAACAATCCACCGTGATTGTGTGTCTTTTCATGGCTTGAGGCTCTCCCATCATGGAAGTTGTATGAATCCACAGGCTGTCCTAACAGACGGGGTGTCCAAGGTTAGCAGTGAGAATGTGGGTTTGGAACAAAATCTGCATGTGAGTGCTTGTTTGTTTGTGTTAGTAGGACAGGGTGTGTTTGAATGAATGATAAAGACAAATAGGGGAAAAAAGATGGGAAAGCCAGTAGTGCAGTACAGTGTGTGTGTGTGTGTGTGTGTGTGTGTGTGTGTGTGTGTGTGTGTGTGTGTGTGTGTGTTTCTGTCTCAGGGTATAGAAGGATATCAGCCCAAACATGGGAGGAGAGTGAGAGATTGATGTTCCTCCCCTGGTTCCGCTGTAAGCTCTCAGTGGGTTTATGTATTCATTTTATTACAAACCCCTCCCCCCACCCCCACCCCTCGACTTTATGTGCTCAATAAATTAGCATTTCATTTCTGGCACAAACTGGCGCTGCACACACACAGATAGCACCTCCACCAATTAATAATAATGGAAATTAATGCCGATAAAATAGACACACGGGACAGGGTGCTGCACTCCAGCCTCTCTCGTGGGCGCTTTGAAATTGAGGCATTAAATGTCACTCCTCCTTTTTTTTTCGACGCCGACAACAATCTGTCGCTTATGCAAATGGGGCAGATCCCCTGCATTCCATGTGGGCTGTGTTGTCTGCCTGAGAACAGACAGTAATGGTATCAGAAAGAGAGAGAGAAAGAAAGAGAGAGAGGGAGGGAGTAAATGCCCACCTCTCTCCTTCTCTCATCTCCACCCCTACCAGAGCTGTGTCAGCCTGTGGTAGGTGGTGGAGATTGCCATGCCAGGGGGGTGGTATCCTCTCCGCCACCTCCCGATACCCTCTCCAGGTTTGTAGGAGCCTCAGGCGTTGAGCCCTGCCTGCCTCTCCCACCACCACACCACACCACACCACCACCCCTCTCCATCCTTAGCACCACCCCCTACCCATCTACCCCCCTTACCCCCCCGCTGGCTCCGCTCCTCCTGAGACAGCCTGGCTCACCCACGGGCTGAGGCGCCGAGATAAAGCCGTCTAATTATATTCCTCATTTACAGGCCCGATCCACGGCACTGATTCTCCTGAGCCACTCTCACTCCCTCTCACTCCCTCTCTCTCTCTCTCTCTCTTTCGCTCTCTTTCACTCACTCTCGCTCTCTCTATCTCTCTCTCTATCTCTCTCTCTCTACACACACACCACGGCGTGGCGAGCTCTCGCCTTCAGCGGCCCTGGCAGGAATTGATCTGCCGCGTGTTTACCGGCCGCTCGCCAAACACACTCACATTATCCAATAACCACACACACACACACACACACACACACAAAATCACGCATACACACACACACAGACACACACATACATACACACACATACATACACACACAAAATCACACACACACACACACACACACACACACACACACAGACACACACACATACACACACACACACACAAACACACATGCAAGTGACATACACGCACATACTGTTTACAATTCACACACACACACACACTCACACACAATATAATAAAGGTTCGGTAAACCTCAAGAACATCCTCCAGGATCAAATACTGGTTCTATGTGCTCATGTGATTGTTTGTGTTTGTGTTGACAAACACCTAAAACCTAAGAATGTCTAGAAATGACATAAGCCAGATTTACTACAGCCTCCTAACTCCCAGTCTTCTTATTTAATACTTATTTAATATTTGAGGTCTTTGTTATCAGTAATAACATCCAAAGAACATGAAGTGTTGAATTTGTGTGGGCTTGCGTTTATCTGATTTTATCCTGTGATCCGCGTGTGAGTCTAGCTGTCCAGATCTCATTTCATTGTTCTACGCTTTATTATTCTATCCTGAGGACAACTATCGGCCTGCGTCTCCTCTTGGCTGACATTGTTATGATTGTCAAGCGCCATTGTTTTTGCGAGGGCCACAGAGATGGTGTGATGGCATGATGAGCTAGCAGAATGTAGGCATAGTCAAAGTTCAGGGCTGGAGTGAGCAAATTGAATGTGCTGCAGTACACTGATGGGTCTTATCTCCCAACAATGGCATTTCTCCACCCACACCCCCACACCCACTCCGTCGTCATGCTTTGCCTGATTGGGGTCCATTGAAATAGCTTTTCTCTCGCTATGGCGACCCTTATCACATGGGGAGATATCAAGCTCACCATAAATCAGCCCTGCTCTAGATTGCAAAAGAGAACTATGGTTGCTCTACAGCTCTCTCTCCCCTCACTCTCTCTCTCTTCCTAGTTCTATCATCTCTCTCTCTCACTCTCTCTCTTTCTCTCTTTCCCTTTCCCCTCATTGCTGTACTCTCTGTACTCCACAGTCCTTGGTGATTTGAGAACAATATAAGGAACATCTAGATCAGTCTAAGTATAGGGCCAGGCTCAGCTGAGAGTCAAGACTGTGAAATGACTACATTAGGGCTCTATTTCTTTTCATGCTGCTTGATGAAATTGGGTTTTTTGTATGGATGCCTCTTTATATTCTAGCTTTGACATATACTGAACAATGACCCCCCACCTCTCTCTCTCTCTCTTTCTTTCTCTCTCTCTCTCTTTCTCTCTCTCTGTATATGACTGGTGGTGACTCTGGTAATGTTCCCTAGTTACCAGCACCCATGACCGTGTGCATTGGGCCATGAGGCATGGGCCTTGGCTCTGTGCACAACAACATGGACCTGATTCCTGTTCTGTTGCCTGTGTCTGCCTCTGAGTCACCCTGTGTGTTTTTGTGTTTTTCTACGCAGGCCCTCCGACTATCTCCAAGACCCAGACGAAACAGGAGCTTCATGGGGAGAAGGGACAGATTCAGTGCTACATAACCAGCACTCCTCCACCAGACCGCATCGTGAGTCATCTCCTGCTGACTCTCTCTCTCTCTCTCTCTCTCTCTCTCTCTCTCTCTCTCTCTCTCTCTCTCTCTCTCTCTCTCTCTCTCTCTCTTCTCAAGGAGTTATCTTCTCTTTCTCTCCTCCGTCTCATTCCCTCCCTCTCTATCGCTCTCCCTCTCAAGACCCTGGTCGGCTTCCAGTGAGGGCCACCTGCTATCACCCGCATTTAATGCAGACGTGTCGAGCCTCATGCCACACTGCTGATTCCCTTCCCCTTTCTCTCACTCCATCTCTATACACTCTCTCTCTCTCTCTCTCCCTTCTCTCACTTCACTCTCTCGAGCTTGGCACTCTCCCTAGCTGAGCCACCTGTTATCGCTCTTATTAAAAGCAGCGCAGCTCCTCCCAAGGCTCTCGGAGCACGGTTTGGGCCGTGGGTTGATGTTGATGCAGTCATCCAACCGCTCTTTCCCGGCAACAGTAAACATCATGGCCGCCCGCCTCGGCGATATGATTGGTTTGTTTTAATAAATGGAATTGCGTTGCAAAATCATTTCTTTCTGCTACGAATTGGAGGTTATTAAGCACGGCAGACTAACACTCTTAATTTCTCATTTAATGCATGCTTATGCAGTGATACCACAGATCCCATTAAGATTTATGGTGCTTAGATAAACACCGCCTACTCTTAGGGACAATGTTTGATTCATTACTTACTCTGTGTGTGTAAGTGTGTGTGTGTGTGTGTGTGTGTGTGTGTGTGTGTGTGTGTGTGACCTTAAAAGTCTTCTGCACTGGTTGCTGATGGAAATTGTATGTGGTAATGACTATCTTATTAATCCCGTTCCGATTGGATTAGAGGGGAAATAATAGTTATGACTCCGTCGACAATACTGTTTTCAAAGACATACTCGACATGATTTGTCTTCACATTCATAATACAAATTTAATAACACATATTTTATACCTCTATGTATTTTACATGAATAAACAGCAAGCAAGTATCCCTATAACAGCATAAATCACAACATAATGTTCAACAGCATATTATTGTGTGCTCTGTAGTCTATATTAGCAACTATATCTCTTCAACAGTCAGTAATCCAGTTATGGTTATGGTTATGGTTACTTAGCAGACACCCCTGTCTTACTTAGAGATCACTTAGAGAATATGAACATTACAGTAGTTAAGTGTTTGTTCAATCATAAAGTTGGATGTAAAGTGTTCCTTAAACCATATATTGAAACTAGGTAGATATAAACTATCTTTGTGGACTGTATCAATGTAACTCAGACGTCCCTACACAATAGAGCTATAAGCATGAGTAACATTTCCCCTCCTCCCCTTCATGCTCTTAGGCCTGGTCCTGGAAGGAGACCGTGCTGGAGTCGGGCACGTCCGGCCGCTACACGGTGGAGACGGTGAGCACGGAGGACGGTGCCATCTCCACGCTGACCATGAGCAACATCGTGCCCGCCGACTTCCAGACCATCTACAACTGCACCGCCTGGAACAGCTTCGGCTCCGACACCGAGATCATAAGGCTTCAGGAACAAGGTGGGAGCCAAGGTTCGACAGGTTCCACCTTCTCTTCTTCAAACACGTGGCCATAGGTGTAGGCTGGCAATGGTGTCATCGCTCCATTGCCTGTGTAGTGGTCCGGCAGCCTGGGGACGAGCTTTGTGCTGTGCTGTGTGTGATAGTGTGTAGTAGTTTTTGTCCTGTTCTAGAATAGTGTGCTGTGCTGTTACTGGGGCTGGTTGGTTTCTTTTGAATAAGGCTAAGAGAGAAATCTTCTTGCCTTGTCTTTATCTTCCAAAGCTCGGAATTCACTTATCTTACTATATCTAAAATATAATAATAATAATAATAATAATAATAATAATAATAATAATAATAATATGAATTCACTGTATGAGTCGAGTGAGTTACTGAGCAGCAAGGGCATCTCCCACCAGTCTCTTCCTGTGAATTTTTGAGTGCAGTTTTTGAAATGTTAACTTGCCTGTGCTTGCGACTTTGTGCCTTGCTGCTCACTCCAGCACACAACTGCCAGCGTTAGATGGGAAAGTTTGGCCACATTTTAGTTCTGCCTGATGGAAATACATGCCTCCTCGAACAGGACGTAGATTAATGGAGACATTAAATAGGCATTAATGGCAGAGGAGGTGCTTTGTTGTGTTGCATTTGTTTAAGGAGGGGATAGAGTAATTAATGTGGGTGCTGCCCTTACTCTCCATCAGCCATTCATTACCGCGGCGGAAAACCAGGTCAAAAAAAAAAAAACTATGAGTGCCTTACCACCGCGTTTTAGTGCACCGCAACAAAAAATAACAAATCATGCCGAGGGGCCAGCCATAAAGATCTCAGTTTGCTGCTGCGCTCCGCTAAAAACCAGCGCGTTGTATATGCAGCATTTGTTTGTTTTATTGCTGAGCAATCATGCACCTGTCGCATGCATGGCTGCCTCGCAATAAGTACACAGAGATGTAATAGGTCATTATACTAAGTATAGTATTATTCTGTTCAAGCTGTTAATTGCGTACAGTGCTTGCATATTAGTCAGAGGTGGTGTTTATCACAGATTGTTTGGGGAGGGTGTTAAATGTGTGTAAATCGCACATCGATCATCGGTCAGCCTAGCAGATGGGCAGCGCAGCTACCCTCCGGCCCAGAGTTTGTTTTTTTTGTGTCCCTGCCCGTGTAGATATCCATGTTATTTATGTTTCGCCGTGTTATCTGTTGACTTTGATCAAGCTGAATACATTAGAATGGCGGCGCATGCTGGGGAAGCGTGCTGTGTCTGAGATTCACCATTGTAAGGTTAAGGGTGTGTCTGTCTCTTTCCTCTGCTGACCCACAGCGTCTGTGCCGGTGGCGGTCATTATCGGGGTGGCCGTCGGGGCTTTCGTGGCCTTCATCGTCCTCCTGGGGACCATCGGAGCGTTCTGCTGCACGCGTGCTCAGAGGAGTAAGTATCCACGCCACTGGCTCACACCTGCATGCTGTCACGTTATCACCTGACCAGAGATCTACAGCAAGACAGGACAGGAAGAAGCAACAGCTCATGACACTCTACGCATTACTCCTCTTCAAACATTCATTACATACGTTCATTCTTTCTCTCTCTCTGTCCTTTCTTTCTTCCCTTCTTTCTGTCCTTTCTTCCTTTATTTGCCTGTTTTCTTTTCCTCCTTTTTCTCTATCTTTCCTCCTTCCTTCACTTCTTTGTTCGTTCTTTCTCTCGCTCTCTCTCTTTCTTTCTTTTCTTTCTTTCTTTATCTTTTTCTCTCTTCCCATGCCATCTTGATATCGCACCTCATGGCTCAGTGATATATGATAACATCTGAAAGAGCCGTCTCCATCCCATTCAGACAGAGGCTCAGGTCAGGCTCAGACTCTAGTCAGCCAATGCACCTGCAAGAAAACTGTGCTGGATTTGCCCTTGTGGGGATCCTTGCTGGCATTCAGCATGTTGTTGTTGTATACCACAGAGGATGCACACCTGGTTATGCCCTCACTTCCTGCCTCCATCTGTGCTCAGCAGAGAGAACTTGCAAGCAAAATTAAGACAGAAAGTAAGACTTTGCTATATGACAAGTATTAACCTACGCAACATTACTGAACGTACAGTGCCTTACTAGGAGCGCTTATTGTTTGTGGGTGTATTCACTAGAGGGTTCTTGACTCACTCTTGGTTTTCTTTTGCCTGATGCTAATTAATTTGTGTTCTTTTGTTTCATTTCTTGAGGGTGATTTTCTAGACTGGTAAATGTGAAGTAGCATGAGGGGATATTTTGTCATTGTTTTGAGAAGGTAGCTGTGTTGATGTGGCTAACGGGTGGCACTTGTGGCTTTGGTTTTCTCCTAGACCTTAAAGGAGTGGTCTCAGCCAAGAACGACATCCGTGTGGAGATTGTTCACAAGGACCACAATGCAGCGAGGGAGAATGAGGAGCATGCTGCCATGAAGCAGCTGATGGTAAGGGTTGTGTGTGTGTGTGTGTGTGTAAAACAAACGGCTTCCACTAGGTATACACCCACGCGCCTTCACACATACTTACAAGGCTACAAATACAAAGACAAACACACACAAAGACCTACTACACCACACACAAACATATGCAAACACTAACTCACACACTCAAACACACATACACACTTACACACACACACACACACATACCCAGCTCAAGCCACCTCAGCCACCCTCTGCCACAGAGCCCCAGCTTCTCATTATGCCAGGCCTTGTCACGTCCTGTGATAATGAATGGTAATTATCTCCACCACAACACTAATAACACCAATCTCCAGCACTACTGTGGCCCCCATGAATAATGCAGCTCCTGTGTCTTTGCAGCTCAGCTCCTATCGGAACCCCCTACCACTACCCCCCACACCCCGCCCCACCAAGCCTATATTTAGTGGCCGGACAGAATTTCCAAGATGGACAGGGGAGCTACCGGGGGGGGGGGTTGCCATGGCTATGCAATCCTCGCATCAGAGGTCTTTGTGGTCTTGGCATCTTGTGCAATCATGTCAAACAAAGAGCAAAAAAAATAAATAAATAAACCATTTGAATGGCTAATTAGCGATATAATGCTGCTCCCTGAAAATGAAAACAGAAATAGAAATAAATAAATTAAAAAAAATGGAGAGGTGGCTGTAAGGTACAGGTGGCAACTGAGGAGTGCTTTAGACAACAACACAATGTACTTCTTGGAGGGTTTAAATGTGTGTGTGTGTGTGTGTGTGTGTGTGTGTGTGTGTGTGTGTGTGTGTGTGTGTGTGTGTGTGTGTGTGTGTGTGTGTGTGTGAGATGAGGCTGGGGGGGTGGACTGAAGGACTGAAGAAAAGCAGGGTACGGGTGTGCTCATTTCCCTAACGACATTCATGTATACAAAATATTCATGGAAATTTGCCTCGGGTGAAATTAAAGCTTAGCCTGAATATCATTAAGCCTTTTTAAAGACCAGCAAATCTCCATCAGTACATCAGCGGACCTTGTGGAGAGTTGGGTGGGTGGGTGGTTAGGTGGGTATACAAAACTCAGTTTGAGAGCAGTAAAATAACCCCCCCCCCCCCTCTCCCCTCAGATTGAGCGGGGCGAGTTTCAGCAGGAGTCTGTTCTGAAACAGCTGGAGGTTCTTCAGGAGGAGGAGAAAGAGTACCAGCACATTAAGGTGAGCGCCAGGGGGAGTCCGCATTTGTTTAGAAGTTGCAGAACAATAACCAAGGTCTGATGGTTAAACCCTGCAAGTTTATTGCACACAAAACGTCCCCATAGCTGAACTAAATAAAGACATTCTATTCATTTCATTAGCATGCATTACGCTAAAAATGGAGCACAGAGACAACATGCTGGAGAGTACAGCAAAGTCTCTGCAAGCCTCCAAAACTTTCACTTAATCTGCTATCAAAGAGATATCAACGGAGCTCACTTTAGATCATTCACTGATAACATCAAAAGAAGTACCATGCAAACACTGTAATACACGGAGAAACCAGGAATGCATTTTTTTTTTCATGTGACATTTTATCCATCAAGCAGATTCAGTCTAGGATTTCCAACTGTGTGAGATAAGATTGGAATGAAATTAAGAATGGGTGGCATACTATTTTGGTGCCAGAAAAGCATACCATTCATTTTAATATTCATTGGTTCTGCTCCAGCAAGGCTTGGTTATTGTTGCCCTTTCGCTATGAAGGTTCACCGTCTATGCAGTCAAATGGCTTAAAAAATAATAACACTAATAATAAGATGGAAATCCTCCGAGTCAATGTAGTCAACCAAAACCAATAATTTCTCATTGACTGCCATAATTACTCTTGCCGTATATGCTGATCACTTTATGCTGAGTAAACACTGAGTAAACAATTTCCAGAGCGGAATACAGAAGACATTTTTAGGATAACATTCACCAGCAGTGAAATCCTAATCAGTGCACTCAAAAAAAAAAAGATTAATTCAATTTGATTAAAACTATTAGCCAAGAAACCAATTTTATCCATCTTGTCTGGGAGAAAATGTGTTTTGTATGAAAATAATATTTTTTTATATTCTATTATTGGGGACCATGAAAACAAATTTGGATTTTATAAATTGATGTTTATTAACATTAAAACTAAGGCTGTGTTTAGAAGGAAACGATCAGAAGAGAAAACGCAAAACTGGCGTTGCTTTTTATTCCGCGTTTAGACGAGCGTTTTTGGATGGAAATCTTTGTGCATACGGTGATGCAAAAGTGTCTGAAATTCCATGTGGTATGCACACCAGGCGGAGAGGGGCGGACAGAGTACACAGCTTCATTACTTGAGTAAAAGTACAGATACCCTTTGCTAAATTTTACTCAAGTACAAGTAAAAGTACAACAGTCAGATGTCTACTTAAGTAAAAGTACTGAAGTACTTGTTTTTAAAAGTACTTGAGTATCAAGAGTACATTTTCTAAATATTGCATTACTACTGCCACAGTGCTTACATTTATGTACAGAAACATGTTAATGTTAATACCTTGGAGAATGTAAAAGGAATTGAAAGTAAAATTAAGTCATTTTTATCTTTTTACCATGTTGCCAGGGATGGGCAGTATTTCTAATACATGTATTTAAAATACAAAATACTATTTTGTAATTGAAACACTTGAAGTGAAAACTATCATTAACTTGTTCAGAAAATTGAAATAGTCTGGCGAGGTGGGGCCACAGGAGATTTTTCTTTTTTCCTTTTTTTTTAGAAGAAGTAACGGGTACTCACGGTTATGGATAGAAATGTAGTGGAGTAAAGAGTATAATATTTGCCTCTCAAATGTACTTGAGTAAAGTCTTGAGTACTCCCCAAAAATGATACTCGAGTAAAGTACAGATCCCTCAAAACTGTACTCAAGTACTGTACTCAAGTAAATGTACTCCGTTACTGTCCAGCTCTGGTAGTGTGAAGCACTGCCACACAACACCACCAACGAGAGCCACCGTGAGCAGATCGGAGCTGACTTTTGCGTTTTTACCCTTTAGACGGGAACGCGACGGTGGAAGTGGATGGATTTCCACTCTGGAGGGTGGTTTCACTTTTTTGCGTTTTTAAAAGCCCCAAAAATGCCATCGCCGTCTAAACCAAAGGCACATCTGATAAAATATGTTGTCGTTTTCACCCGCAAGCGTTGTCTTGCAAACAGGGCCTAAGTCCCCCATTATTTATCTTTTCCATCTGAATAAAATATTAAAATATATCTCACTTATAGTCAGTTATAAATGTGTGTAATGTAACAGACTAAATTCCTATCTTGAAAAGCATATCTTCTGGGGGGAAAAGGTCAAAACACATAGTATAGTTCATTACATTTTGTCTGTAAGTCATACATAATTCAGAAGCCAAAGGCTCATACTGAAAATCAAGAGATTGCATCTTAGCTGATGAACAGCCAGCCCAAAAGCAAATGTTCTTTCCGTGCAATGTCCTCACTTGTCTTGCTGAGTGGAGGAGATGATGTTCCTGTCATAGAACAGGAAATGTTAAGAATAAGGCAAGAAACAGGAAGTGAAAAAAGACAGACAGACAGACAGACAGACAAGGGAAAAATGCCTGATTACACGCTGTAGATTTTTTTTCTTGGGTTGTCATAGCAGTGTCATCTCCCAGTGATTAGCATCCTGCTCTGTGCTCCAAATGACATTCATGTCTTCACAGTCGAGCCTGATTGGCCTCTTAGCAACAGTGCTGAGCAGAGAACCATGGCTGCAGCGACCTGCTCTTTGTTTTTTTCCTCACTCTCTTTTTCCTTTTAACATATGTATATTTTTTTAGTCATCCAGCACCATTGGGAGAGGTAGTGAACAGCATTGTTGCAGCCATTTTTGGTCCAATTAAAGTTGAAATATTACAGAACTCCTCCTGCTGATGTTGTGCTCGCTCAGTGCCACTGTGTGAATCATCAGAGTTTACTTAATTAGCGGGTAGCAGGGCTGCAGTGATATGCCCAGGATAAAAAACATTCCACTCAAGTGTTTTTATTCCTCCTGACATAGCTTCCTGTCTCCCTTATTTCCTTGCCATTGTATTTGTAATTACTGACAGGGTGACCTTGATACCATTTCAATTTTTTTTTTCTTTTTTTCTAAGTTTCTCTCTGCATGCTTTGTCTGGAGAGTTCCATTGTGGTTGGGAGAGTTGTTCCTGCCAAGAGGCACGATTTTTTAAACAAAAACATACACCTATATGGTCATGACGATTTCCATATGAAGTACAGTATTTTCCTAGTAAACAATTTCTCTTTACAAGTAATCTAGGACATATGTAAACATTAACCATTAGAAATGAGTTTCTGGATAAGCGTCTGCTAAATGTCAGTCACCTTTACCTTTACCACTCTATCCTTACAGGACCCAACCAACGGATACTACAGCGTCAACACCTTCAAGGAGCACCACTCCACTCCAACCATCACCCTGGCGAGCAACCAGCCCACGGAGATGCGCACTCCATCCACCTCCACCACCGTGGGCAAGCAGCGCGTGCCCACCGGCATGTCCTTCACCAACATCTACTCGACGCTGGGCGCAGGCCCCAACCGCCTGTACGACTACAGCCAGCGCTTCGTGCTGGGCATGGGCAGCAGCTCCATCGAGCTATGCGAGCGCGAGTTCCAGCGTGGCTCGCTCAGCGACTCCAGCTCCTTCCTGGACACGCAGTGCGACAGCAGCGTGAGCAGCTACAGCAAGCAGGACGGCTACGTGCAGTTCGACAAGGACAGCAAGGCCTCGGCCTCGTCCTCCTCGCATTACTCCCAGTCGTCCTCGCAAAACTCGGACCTCACGCGGCCCTTGCAGAAGCGCATGCAGACGCATGTCTGACCTGGCTAGGCGGCCGGGTGGAGTGTCTAGGGGTGGGGTGGGGAGGGAGGGCACATGTGAGAGGGGGGGGGGGGGGGGGGTCACATGTGAATAATGATGGGGGGGAGGGGGTATTTGACTGCTCCAGGGCTGCAGCCAGCATTAAAGACTGGCTAAAATCAAAAGGAGGTGGGAGGGGAGTTCACTTCCACATCAAGCACATATGGTGTGATGTTGGGCGTTTCCAGAGAATTACAACCCAACACCAAGAGGACCTGTCCATCTTCCCCCGACCTCCGAGCTTACATTTTGAAGAAGCCTTACGTCCCCCAACAAAACCTCATGTTCTGGCTTGACACCCTGCAAGCCATCATCATTCCCATGTTTTTGCCCCTCGCACACGATTCCACCTACATAGGTGTTTTTACTCTCCATACCACCTTTTTACTGTCCGTACCACCAACACCAACATACGTTGAAGAGAAAAATTCAGACTCCAAAAAAAAAAAAAAAGCCTGTTAGCTTTCCATTTAGCTTGATGTCTGTGGGATCTCTGTGAATAGAAAAGACACTAGCCTGCCAGTGCATAATGTCGTTAATGACAGTCTCGGACTGGTAGAGACCCACTGATACCTAAGAAGAGGAGTGTAGTTGGAGTAACTACCACTACTACTCTTACTTTCCCTGAACTTCTTCCTCTGTGTCCAGTACATACCACAGACGAGTGCTCTCTGCTACTCTGTGGTCTCCAGAAGCACAACTACTGTCTGGAAGGAAGTGTTATTTGTCAAGGCCCCCTCCTCCCGTTTACAGATACGGCTCTCGCTCTTGTGTGGGTGAACTGATGGCCCATGTGGGGAAAAAAAAAGAAACTCATTCAAACTTTATGAAAATGATTAAAAACGGCACAGCTCGCTGCTGCCTTGACACCCAGCCCTCGCAACTGTTCTGATAAGGGCTGCTGTGATCTCAACCAGAGGGCCAAATTTGACATTGTATGTTTTTTTTCCCTTCTCTTTGCCATATGGAGATAAAGGAATATCACTGTACATTTTTCCATCTAATTTTACATTCTTTATTTTTCAGCAAAATTGTCTGATTTTCTTTTTCTCATTGATGTTGAGGACTTACCAGTGGGAGGACTTGTCCCTTTGTCTTTTTCTTGCCTTGTGTAGGACTATTTAATAATGCTAGACATTGCCACCAAATACTCACAGGAGTTGAACATGAACAATTTTTGGGGGCTCTGTGGGAGGATTGCTGTAGTGCTTTTTGGCTGACGACAGAGCAAAGATCACACATGGACATACAGGATGTGAAGAGCACTGTGCCAACACGGCGTGGCATCTCTCCGACATTCTCTGTCAATCTGAAAAGCCTGTGATGCCAAATGTGTACAATGCTAAATGGATTTGTTATGTGGCTTCATTCTTAGACAGTTTGTTTTTTCCTGTTGAGGCTGAGGTAATTTAATTGTATTACTGTGATCTTGACATTTTCAAAAGGTGTGAGTTAGTTTAATTTTTGTTTTCATGTACTGTTTATGATTTAACTCATTGGACAAACGCATGTTCACTGTTTTAAGTGAACTGCATAGTGGTTGGGAGTATTATTACATAATCTCCAGTGACTTTATGATTGTTTTGATTTATTTTAAGAGCACTGAAAAAGACACACAAACACACACACACAAATACACACAATTCTTGACCCATATACACTTTTTATTACGCTGTAGATTCACTGTGCTTTCCCACTGCCATCTGTTTCCATGGTGACTACTTATTTATGATATCTAGAGATGCTCAATGCACAAATTAACGCTGAATCCGTGCAACAACAACAACAACAAAAAAAAAAAATGGGCTCTTGATTGACCGATTAGGATCTCTCTTTCTCTCTCCATCTCTGTCTTCATCCCATTCTGTGTGTACCATTGCACATCCTCTGCGGTGGCTCCAGACCTCACTGGAAACGGCGGAACTGCTGGGCAGATGGAATATGAGCACTTAATAGCAAGAGAAAAAAGCTCCCCCCTGTGCTGAAGGATCATGGGTCAGCACCAGCCTCCATGTCTGTCCCCGCCCCCCCGATCAGAATCTCTCCATGACCTTCAAAACAGACCATAGTGTTCTTCACTCAGCCAGGTCTAAAGGCATCGCAACCGCCATAACCAAACAAAATAAGAATGAGGTTTCAAGTTTAATTAGAATCTATTATTAAATAATGTCTATGGTTACAGATGGTAAGACGAATGACAGCTGTAACTGGTCTTGTCACTATTTTTCTCCACCCAATTCTAAATTCTTCCCCTCTACATTATCTGACTTTGTTGTGCCCTTTTTCTACTGTTTTGACCATGAAGGGTAGCTTGGGTGGACACATGAACATCCTCTAGAATTAAGTAAAAGAAGGAAAAATGAGAGTCCAGCAGTTCTCTATCCACTGTATTCCAATGTCCGAGAAACACCTTAGTTCTGGCGAGGGACAGACTGGTTGCTGTGAGCACTTTACTTGATGATTACCCAGATGGCTTTTCAGTAAGTACTATGTAGGAGTGTTGGTGTTTCATTCTTATTTTCTACATTACTCTGTGTGCAGCCTAACTGGAAATGGCCTGTCTTTAATGCTGATAATCATGCCTAGAGCTTGGTACTCTGTATATAAATCTTTAATGCTCCCTGTATATAAGTTTACTATTTCTTTTTTAACCTCTGTCAACTAGGTATTTAAAGGCAGAGCAAACTCACATCATCAACATTGTACAGACAATCATGTCTTTAATTGATTTGCTGAAGCAGCTCTCAGTTTATTTGAACGTGCATCATTCACTGCAACTTAAACAAACCAACAAAATGGCTAGTTTGGTAGCACTGAATCCCAGTGAAGGGTTCTGTCCCTAATGGTTACTCTGTCATGGACGAGATGTAACATGTAAGCTTTAGCCCTCGGTCTGTAAGACCCTCCTCTCTAAAAGCCTACAAAAGCTACTTCAAATAATGGCCTGTTAGACTACACATCAAAGCAAGAGGCCCTAGATAAAAAAGACAGCGTAATGGTATTGTTTAAAAAGCTGAAGTGGTCATTAAGTTTGCATACAGTATGTCTCCCATGCCTGAGTTCCTGTATTTGTGTGGACTCTGCTGGTTCACTGGCTTCTGCTGGAGATAATGTTCTGTATAGATCAAGAGGCCGAACACAACGCACACAACATTCACCACTGAAAGGGGAAAAAACACCCTCTTCTCAATCTGGAGGTTTTCTGTTGTTTCTTTTTACACAAAATTAATCACGTCCAACCCTGCCTCCAAACACCAAGCGATGACTTAAGCTGCACAGTCCCATAAGAGTGTTTGAGCATAACCTCGTAAGTCTCTCTCTTTCTCTCTCTCCCTCTCTCTCTCTTGCACACACACACACACACACACACACACACACACACACTTGACCGCTGTCATCTCATTGGCTCAGTGGCGCAGTGTGCCATTTCCGTGTGTGTCTGCATGTCGGCGGGAGCTCTCTTATCGCTCGTCCCTGGCGGTGCCTGAGTGTGCCCGCTGGGCTCTCGGTCCGGTCAGCGTTGGCGCCGGCTGGGCCTAGGCACCAGTCCTACACACACACACACATACACACACACACACACACACACACACACATGCCAAGCAGATGAGTAAACACGTCGAGTCCGATAACGAGAGGTCAGAGCCACCTCCTGATGTGAAAGAGAGAGATAGAGAGAGCAAAGAGAGAGAGAGAGAGAGAGCTTTTATGGGAATGCCATCATCCGGTTACAGCTTTGGTGAGTCTATTAAGCTACAGGCAGGAGAACGGACTGTTTTACTGTTTTAAGCACCACAGAGGCCCACCACTTCATCTGTGCTCTCTGTCAAGCCAAGGGGTGACGATGCCCACAGCCGTGGAGATGGGGAAAAAGGAGATGGATGGAGTTGTGTGTGTGTGTGTGTGTGTGTGTGTGTGTGGGCTGGTGTGTGTGGGCTGGTGTGTGTGTGTGTGGGCTGGTGTGTGTGGGCTGGTGTGTGTGTGTGTGTGTGTGTGTGGGCTGGTGTGTGTCTGTGTGCATGGATTGGGGGGGGGGGGGGTCTCTGATGGCTTGACAGTTCTCCTTGTAATCATTTCTGTGCCCGGTGGCTATATTGCATCAGTGAATTGTGCTCTGCAAAACCCTTTTGCTTGGTCTGAACAATGACAAAAAAAAAAAGACAAAAAGAAAAAAAAATATTAAAAGTATATATCATGCCAAACACAGACACTGTCGACATGTAGCTCTGCGTGAAAAGGGTGGTTTACAAAGAACCGGGGTGGGGGAGACCCTGAGCTCCTCTGGATCTGAGTAAGTAGCTACACATGGCTGGACTTGGGTGGACAGGGCCAAAGCACCAAGGGGCTCTGGGTTACATATGACGAAATTCCTCCAACCTCAGTGTAAATGCCACAAGCACTTTCTCTGCCCCCCCCTCCCAATCAATATCTCGTTAGTCTTTCAATAACATGCTACAGTAACAAGAAAAGGTGTGTACACAGTCGTGGCAAAAATCGATATATAGCCAATCAAACGTTATAAACTGTAATGTCATGGAAAAATAAAAACTAAAGTCATTGAGTAAACCACAATTTTCATGCAGTGGCCCTCAGTCTATATCAATGGAAAGAAAATAAAAAAATGTATTTTACCTGTATCAGTCTGTGAATCTATGATGCTTTTGCTCTGTATATTTGGAAAAGAAAAATGAAAACTTGACAAAAAAACAACTGTTTCTTTATTTCAGTCTAAGAGTGTTTCTTTTTATTGTGTGTGGATGTGTATTGTGTGTCGGAGTACTGTATGTCTGAGTGTATGTGTGTGCATGCGTGCGCATGCTGTGTGGGTTTTTGTGTGTCAGTCCCCCAAAAGACTCATGCGTGAGTCACATAAGAGGTCCACTTGAATGTCTGCACCTGTGCACATACTGTGTGCGTGTGCTTATGTTTTTAACGGCGCCCTGTGTATGTGTGGTAGTGCACAACCTGTCAGCTTTGTGCAAAGCCTTGCAATTACCTCACCATCTGTGGAGGTCTGAGAAGCGCGTTATAGGACTAAGGCTTCACTGAGCCGGGGCGAAAGCGTCGGGGAGCAGGTGCACACTACGCATCCTCTCTCCCAAACTCTGCTCCCCGCACAGGAATGTGGATTAATGTGGTGCCTAAAACAATCACAGAGCACACAATAGATGGGGCACACAATAGGCGACTAATTTGCTAGATATCTCAAGAGGAACCTGCATTCAGAACCTTTGTCAGACAAATATGAACAATTTTTTTTTTATGAAAAGATAATACTGAACGTGTTCTGTGAGGAATAAGACATTGTCACTTAAACAGAAGCATAACATGACAAATTTAAGCTCTGGCATGATGTCCACTGGCACTGGAAATATGCCATTCAATTCTGACTGACGTGCTGTTTTGTATGGTACATTATGGTATAGTACATGCTGTTTTGTATAATACATTATGGGTTTTCTATGTAGTCTTTCATAAGTCTGTGAAAATATATTTCTCAATGTTTCCATCACCAAGTAACTAACTACAACTATCTACTCTCAGCCTTCATATTAGAGGTCTACCTCTGCACAGATGAATGTCTTGGTGTATAGTGCATCAAAATATAACAGATCCATGGTGCTGCCAATACATCTATGTATCTTTCAGTAACCCACCCTCCATGTGAGTACATGTTTGCTGGTGGCTATTTTATGTGACTCGTTGGAGATCTAGGAGACACTAGACATGTGTTACTATTCCTTCCTGCATTGTTTTGTAATACCTGCAGGGTTATGGCTTGTCTGTGTAAAACAAAGCAGGTTACACCAGGTACGTAATCAATGGAACTGGCTACACTAGACGTGATAGCAGCATCTACATAAAAAACGAGTCCCGTCTTCTAAAACTAGTGCTTCAATTGCACACCCGGTGTAGCCTCTAACACGCCACACGCTCCATCCAACATGGCTGAACACACTATCCCACCCCTGAGAGCTCTGAACATCTGAGGCCTAGGTTAAACTGCTGTGCTCTGCACAGCTCCGTGTCATGAATCCCTGCAGCATTGCGTCAGCCCTCGCATTGATCTAGTCAATGTTCCCCAATTGACCAATAAGAAGCATTTTTCAAAGAATCTCATTTAATACGCTTTTCATATAGCTCTTTTACATTTATAGTACAACATTCATTCCATTCCACACAAGTGCACTAAGGTTCATTCAAAGGGAGTATGAATATATTAAGTATAGAGTCATAAATTCTCTTGCACATAATACCACAGACATGATCTGGCAACAGATTGGGACATACTAGAGAATAATAACCATGCTTCCTTTCGATCACAGCCCTGGTATGTGTAGCTCCTCTCTCTTGGGTCCCCTTATCATCTGACATTAACATGGGTAATATCTGGACAGTGTCCAGTAATACTTTTACTAGATTACACTCACAGTATGAATTCAAATGTGTCTCTCAACTCACATTTTCCTCATGCAAGGAAACGTTGCCATGTGAATTGTTTGAAAAATGTCAGCAAGAACAAACTCAACCAATGCTAATGTACATTCATCTGAACCCCAATATTGTGATAATGGTGCTTGGATATTTGTTTTCAACAACAGTTAATGGGAAAGCTGTCATTGTCTGTAATATTGTCAGTAATGATGAAGGCTACAACTGTCAAAAAGACTCTATTTGGCCCTAGCAGCCAGCAAAGGAATCTGGAAGCAAAGGAATCTGGCCACACTCAAACATGACAAATATATTTCAGATTTATATTTCAGATTTATATCTTCAGAGTGTTCCTCGACAAGCTCTACTAATCTATAGAGCAGTAATAACAATAATTCTGAAAAGTCCCTTACGGTTACATTTTTGTGTGAATGTGGTGGAAGTCTGCCATTAATCATTACTGTGTTCATCTGAGTGATCTCATTTGAATGTGGCCTTGGTAGCCCTTACACCTGATCTTTTTTTTTAATGCAGTCAAGTGCTGGGGCCATGACCTGACCACTAAAAATACATGTTAATGCTGGTGTGAGCAGACGCACAAAGTAGACAGTTACTGATTCCAATACGGCTCACAAATAGTCAAAGGAGCAGCTCAGTTGAAAAGGAGTAGCATGACTGCATGAGTGGAAAAAAAGCCTAACTTAGAAGA
This sequence comes from Alosa sapidissima, assembly GCF_018492685.1. Classification (NCBI taxonomy): domain Eukaryota; kingdom Metazoa; phylum Chordata; class Actinopteri; order Clupeiformes; family Clupeidae; genus Alosa; species Alosa sapidissima. Next base: position 19,625,105 of record NC_055971.1, on the reverse strand, counting down.
TTCAGAGGAATGCCTCTTTAAAGGTGCTCTAAGCGATGTTACGCAGTTTCTAAGCTAAAACACATATAACAACCATCTCCTCACAATCCGCTAGCTGCCTGTCCCCTGAATACACTGTAAAAAACCACAGCGTCTGTAGACGGCCCAGGCTCCACAAGCGGCAACAAAAGCAGTCTGGACCATGAAACATAACAAACTTTTCCAGCCTTTCACTGACGAGATGTGGGTTCAGGAGAGTTCAGTTGCATGGGAAAGAGGGGGAGGGAGAGGAGAGCTAGCTCTCTGTTTTGTTTGAACGTCAACAGCAGTGACGTTACCCAACATCGCTTAACACCTTTAAGCAGCGTCTTCAGATGGACCAAGGATTTATTGTCCATTGTCATTTTCTATTCAGTGTCTATTGTCAGTTTCTGTAAATATCTCAAATCACTTGTCAGGCTGTTAGATCATAGTCCCTAACACACCCTCACGTCTGAAGTGATAAAGTGCAAAAGTAAAGTTCTGGTGATTAAATTAGAATGGCTCTTAATGGACGCATGAAGAAGATGAGGCCGAGGTAGTAAACGATGCTGACAAGAGTAATTAATTTGAATCAAAAGGAGAGGATGACAGTCACTATTTGACATTCCTTACAGCTTTCTTCAACTTTTGCCCATTAAACCTCGTATAACTGTGACTTACTTTAATCATAAAATATAGGATAGATTGAATTGGTATACCTAGATTGCAAAGTATTCAATAGTGTGTGGTTTCATAAGAACATTCAAGTCCACACTCTAGACTGATACACTTGCTAGATTCTGAAGTTCAGTCAGAAAATTAATCAGTCAGCAACAGCGCTGCAGAGGACTGACATTCCAACTCCACCAAACAAAAGGGCCAAAGACAGTCTGGGTGGACACAGGGAAAACAACCTTGAAAGCAATGTCAGACATCCGGTCTAAAAGCAGAAGTGCTTGAACACCAATGAAGGTAGACAGAAGGGTTCTTGCCTAGATTAAAAGACTTATTGAGGTTAGGGATTTGTGTGTGTGTGTGTGTGTGTGGGGGGGGGGGGGGCAATCAGTCATTAGCAACTTTTTTTTTCTTTAGTTGGCTATTTCATCCCTTCATCCGTTCCCTTATTGAGGAGGTAATCGTTATAATGACTCGTACAGAAAATATTCTTTTAACTCCTTTGATAAGACAGAGCACAGCTTTTCAAAGTATGTACTGTCTTTGTATACAGTACGCCAAGTAATTAACATTCCCTACTCCGTGGACACGGCAACACAACTTATAAGGACACAACTCCATTTATGGCTCACCTTGATACAAGTTATTGCTGGCTGAATGGTATTTCCAGTATAGTCAGATATGGTTTTGATAACAGAGTCTTCACAAGAGTTTCAGTGTTTTGATGTTTAAATAATGTTCTGATGCAATGTCTGCACAATAAGGAGGTTTCAATTCAGTTTTTAAGCGTATATGGCTTAATTGACCTTTTATTGTCAATATCTAATTTCTCAAGGTTTATTTGGATGAATACAGGAAATCTGAGGGCCTGAGGCTCAAGCCATTTTGTTTGGCCTTGATGAAAAGTACTTCTGCTATTCTCTTCTCTTAACCTACAGAGAATGAATACTAATCTGTATGCTCTCTCAATCTGCAGTATGAAAGTAACCTGTACAACTTTGAGGTCAAATGAATCTTTATACTGCAGCAAATCAGTAAATCATTCACTTAATGAATAATATTCCATTCTGGGTAAATACTGAGTACTGGCTACACTGTCCGTCTTCTATTGGTGCCCAGAGGCATTGCTAACTGGTAGTGGATGGCAGTCCTCCCTGCGTAGAGAAGTTAGCATTGCGGGCTCCACCGGCTCTTTACGAATATCCGACGCTGCCACAGATGCAGGCTAGGGCTGTCACTTTTGTAAAAAAATCCTGTGCGATTTTTGAGACATAAGTGTTCATTGAATCGATTGTAAAATCGATTTTTTATGTCTAAAGACGTTTCCATTTCAACGCCAAATATAGGCCAATCCACAAACAACTAACAGGCATTAGGACGAACGTAAAGAGGGCGCTTGTAGACGCAAGCCAGCAATATTTCTGATGATTTATTGGCGTGAAGTTTCGTGCCCAATGACAAACAGAAGTGCAACATTCTCGAAAACCAGTAAGCCAAGTGGACTGCCAGGTTGATCGCGTTGTCCTCCATTTTTTGGCAAAAACACGAGCAGCACAGCAGCTGATTGAAACAGCTGTTCCCGGTGCTAAAATTGGTGGGAATTTTCTTTTTAGCTTTCACAATGTTTACTGCACTTCAGAATTCTTTTATATTCTTATATTCTTGTTTGTAAATTTTGTTACATCTATCTTTTTTATTTGTTTATTTCGTTTAAAATTAATAGTGTAAATATTTGGTTAAAATCGATTACCTATTTTAGTTTTCGAAACTTGTGTTGTTTGGTCCAATCGATTGTGCAATCGATTTTCGAACGTAAAGTGACAGCCCTAATGCAGGCCACTTCCAAAAAAATGAATCACAAATGATTTGTGCATTCTCCCAAATGACTGGTTAGAGCAGGTTATTCTGTCACAAAATAACCAAGCCTGATAATTGGATTTCAAATCCAATTTGACAAAAGGCGCAAAATTAGAGCGGATGGCAGATTCAGTGTTTGAAACGGGCAAAGTACTCCATTAGTGAATTATCTACAGCTGGCTATTACATGACACACGAGAGGAGGTGTGAGTGTGAGTGCGTGTGTGTGCGTGTGTGTGTGTGTGTGTGTTCGCTTACAAGGAAGGTTCAGGAGGGATCAGAGAAATAAAGTGGAATTAAACCCTCAGCTGTGGTATTCAGTCAGAAGTGGTAACCTCCGCCCACCCCGCACACCCCCTTCGCACACACAGACATACACAAACACACACACACAATCAGGTTTGCCTCGTTGTGTAGTGGCATCGAAACAACATGCTTTGCTTTTCCCGCACACTTTTTTTTTCAAGCCTGTTTGAAATTGCAAACTGGATGACAAACTACTTCAGGTGATGCCAACTCAGTGTGATGGCATTTTCTGCAAGATGCATAAGGAAAGAAGCACTTCTGCAACGTGTCTTTGTGTGTGTAAAAAAAACATTCCTTGACGTACACAGGGTGTTATGATACACTGAGTGAGTGAACTTTGAAGAGGGGTGTCAATCTTTGTGAACACCCTGACACTGCCAGCACACACGGGCTGCATCACCGCCACGTTGTATAAGGCCAGCTGTTTCCGAGAGAGGCTTGTTCAGCAAACATCTGTCTGTGATGTAAATTATGAATTGTAAATCAGAGCGTCACTTCAGGCTAACCTACAGTATGCACAAAAAAGAAAAAGGCTAATTTGCACCTTTTATCCTCCACCAGGCGCAGCTTCAATCTCCACTTCTGTTCTGTAGACGATGCGCATTTTCAGGTAATGGGAGAGATTTAAAACAAAAACAATGACAAGAAAAAGCCAAAATGAGTCCGATTCAGGCAAGCTTGTTTCCCAAGCTGCTGCCATGATTAAAGATGGCTTCCCCACCTTCAGGGGAGGTTAAAACAAACCACATGCCTCGGTCACTTTCCATACACCACCCGCAATTCCTACACAAATGTAAGGAATAGATAAATAAATGTCTTCGGGCTTACTAGAGGCTTGGAGCAGGAATCCCATGGAGCATCTTAAACGGATTATTGATCCAATGACCTTTTGGTGGTTTAAGGTTTTGTTCTGTTGGCTCCACTACTGTTGACTTAACTCTCACTATAGACACTGTTGATTGATCAAACATTAGCTCCCATTCTAGACTGTTAATCACCCTTGGACCGTTTAACTAAAAATTACACAGGTGACCTGCAGAAGTCTTGCGGCACCTTTGCGGGCTGCCTTTTCAACGTTTGCCATACGTCACTGTCAGAAACATGCACACTAAACGCTTGGCTTTATAAAACATTATTATGGTAATTGTTTCTCAAAGTTGGGGAGAATGCATTATTGAACTGATCCCATTCTGCCGAATGATTCATCACCAAATTGATTCTAGGGACATTCTCAACAACATAATAACACATTGTCCTCGACATCTGAAATTAGAAAACAAAATTAAATCAATAAACTTTTTTGATGCTTTCGAGAGGAAAAAAAGGCAGTAGGGGATACTGAAAAAAAAAAATGACTGGTTGTGGCAGATATTCGACTTAATTACATTTTCAATCATGTGTTGTGAATTTGACAGGGCTTGGAACGGAGCTCTGGTCTTGTTGTTCCCATTTCGACATAAATTAAACTCTGCAGCCTGGGAGAGAGGGAAGCGCTGGCCAGTTAATCAACTGTCGGTATTGACATGACAAATGCAGCTTCTGCGTAGAGTTTGCTTATAATTTACTGTCTGAGAATGTATTGACATTTTGTAAATGTCGACGTGCAACGCCGCGCAATTTGTATGGTGAAGTGCCGGAGAGCCAGAGCTTCAGAATCTAAAAGGAAACAGCGGCGAGCACAATTATCACTTCCTAATTAAGTTTGCGTTTACACTTCAACAGCGAGAGAGCTTTCAAAAGGTTGGCTTCCTCAAATTGCTTTTTCCAGTTGGAGCGCGTTCAAAATGAATCCAGCACGCAGATATATCATGTCTATGGCTTCCCCTCTTCTCTCCATTTACAAACCTCTCAATGTGCAACTTGTCAAGCCCTCTTGCTCGCTTTTTCTCTTGGTCACCTGGCAGGTGTGACAAATGAGTGTTCAAAAGATGGGATAGATCAAGAAACTTTATCCCTTTTCATCTCCATCAGAAGTCATGAAAGGAGTCTTTCAGTGTGTCATGAAAGCAAACTAAAGACATCAGTAAGAACGTTGCAGAGTGCTGTTATGTTTCTTGATTAGGTGAACACAGTGACAATCCACAATACCTACTATGGACTTTGGACTACTAAATGCATCTTTTGTCTTCATAAATACAGCAAATTACACTGATGTTAAAGCAACACAATGTAATTCTGTTCCCTTGAAATAATGACAATAAACTAGAACTTGAATTAGAACTTCAACCTTCGACTTTAGTAACTCTCTTCCACATGCTTTGACCATGCAGTGTGCAAAATGTAAGTATTTTTAGCGAGGTGGACCCTGACATTTTTGGCAAAGTGCATTGCTTTTGTTGTTGATCAGCCTACACAGTGTCCAGAAGGAGTTTTTGTTTTGTCATTCTTTGCTCGCTCGCACTACAACAGAGGAACTCTTCAAGGCTTTGAACGATTTCACTCAGGAGAAACGCATTGACTGGGGCCGTTGTTGGGAAATGTGCACTGATGGAACAAAAGCAATGACAGACCGACACAGCTGATTGACGTGCAATTGGTGCAATTTTGGCGCAATAGACTGACGTTTCACCACATCTACGCAAAGGCTATGAGAGTTGTCATCCCTTTCAGATCCACTTAGTGCGGCTGTCCTGCATCGACCATGATAAAAAGCAAGTACCGATCAGGGCTGCAGGTGGAGGACGATAGCCTAGGCCTACATTATTCCTTTCTGCAGTGCAGCCCCGAATCAACCACCTGTGTGCATAAAAAGCTTGCACTCATTGTTCACACTGACGTACTGTAGGCGTGGTCAAAATAAAGAGACAGAGTTGGCAATTGTAATTTTTGGCCAAAATGATTTACACACTTGAGACTACAGTGTTTCCCATACACTGACTTATTTGTGGGGGCCCACCACAATATCAACATTGACCACCACACAATGATTTCCCATGTTGTACTATTTAAATTGGTGCACCTTTGTGCACCTTTGCACAGCCTCCCCTTGTCTCTCAACAAACCTACATGTACATTTAAAGAAAACATTAACAATCCTGCAATTGTTGGCATAAAAGTCGACTGACTAAATCGTGCTTATATATCTGCATCATAACCATGCTGCACTAATTAAAAACTGTTGCATTCAAGTTAATTCTGCAAACCTACCACCACAAATAGAATAGTTTCTGTAGCTTCCTATTTCGGTAGGAAACATTGGACTATGACATAGCACTTCTGCTGATTTCTTTTTTTTTTTTATGTTTTCAAAGCTTAATTGGCTTAAAGGTGCTGATCACTTCTGTTGACGTTCAAACAAAACAAAGAGCTAGCTCGCTACTACCTCCCCTTCCCTCCCGTGCAATTGAAACTCTCCTAAACGCACATCTCATCTGTGAGTGGCTGGAACAGTTTTTATGGTCCAGACGGGACCAGATTGTTTTTGTCGCCGTTTTTGGCTGAGAATATTTTTAGTTTAGTCATAAATGTGGTTGAGAAGGTTAGGCTGTTGCAGATTAGTTTTATATAGGCCTACTGTATGCATGTTAAATAATGTCCCTCAGAGAGGAATTGTGTCCACAAAGTGGGCTACAGCATGTATTTATTATATATTTTTTTTGAAGACGTTTAACATGTTTTGCCGACAAAATTTCAAAATGTTGATGTTGAGAACATACAAATCTTTACTGTATGAAGATGTTTTAAAAAAGAAACTGCCTGTCTTAATGTACACTGAGGAGAGGCTCACATTCACCCAATTTGAAAACCCTATGGTATTTCTATCCTTGGATGTTATACTATTGCATGTAGCCCACTGATACATTTGTGAACTGTTCAGAGAGGTAAGTCATGATGTCAAGGCTCCTGTCAAAGCGTTGTCAAAGCCAATCAAACCCAACTGACAGGAAACACATGGCAAGCCATTATGTCTACTGATGAAGGGACTGAATGCAGCAGACGAATCACAATGCAGTTGAAGGTTGTTGTCTCAACTCTTCCAATTACGAGGAAAGAAAGTAGCAGAAAGGTTTTTTTTTTTTTTTTTTTTCGCTCAAAGAAAGATGATGCGTCAGAAGCCTTGCCTGAGCCAAGAGAATGTAAGCGCTTTCAAAACGAGCCTTGAAGGCCACCAACATCCATACGTTCTGCTGCCATGTGACGCCAGTCCCATAAGGAGGCGTTAACTCATAAGGTGGGGTTGCCTGAGGTGACTGCTAGCATGGTGTGGCGATTCTAACTGCCTACCCCAACGCAGAGATGAGCTGTGCGTGTGTGTGTGTGTGTTGTGTGGGGGGGTTGTTGTAGTTGATGGCATTGAGGGGTGATATGTGAGGAGGGATGTGGAGGATGTCATCACTCCGCATCAGGCCATGCTGTCCCATCACCAACCTCCCTGCATTGTGCCCCCCCCCCCCCCCCCCCCTTCCACCCAACCCTGGCAGATGAGCACCCTGGCACTGGGGCCTCTTGCATGACTCCCACTCTGCATCTGCTAGGGCTGCAGTGACTCACCCTGGCATCCGCCATACCCGCTGGGCGCGCCAGGGAGGGAGAGAGGAAGCGTGAGGACCGCAGATGAGGACGAGGCTGAGGCCGGCAGTCATTGACTGCCAGGGTCTCACAGGAGCAGTGAGGGTAAAGAGAGAGGGACCGGGGGGGGGGGGGCTCTCCCTGGGGCCGACAGTCTAGCCCCATAGTGGGGGGAGAGAGGACCAGTGGAGGGTGTAATAACGCCTTAATTGTGCAACAGACAGAAGTTATTGAGTTATTGACATGGAGGGCAGGGGGATGCAGCCTGGGCTGCAGTGAGCACAGCTTACTGCCCTGACTCATGACTCGCAAACAGGGTAACCTTTGCAAAAATGCTGCAGTGCCACACTAATGCTAAAGGCTTTCTTCATTCATGTATTGGTTGAAAAGCAATATAGTTTTAATATGGTATTAAGTATGTACATAAAGGAGAAGATTAAGGATACTTTTTAAGTGCAATTATTGCATGTTACAAAGTATCTCTCTTTGACTATTCCTTTTCCCATGATGTTGTTATCTTTAAGTTATCTGTATGAGAACCCCAATCTTTAACCTTCTGTTGAAAGTATAACCATGTTGTTATTCACTAAGATGGGCTATTATATATCATCATATCTTCAATCTACCAATTTCCCCTAGGCAGCAAACAGGCTCAACAATATCAAAACCACGATTTACCTTTTAAAATAGTCTGACTACTTTAACATTGATCTTTGAGCATTAAGTTATTTGCACCTACAGATAAACGTGATGTTTTTATATATACAATATCATGGCAAATAGAAGTTGCTTCTAAAACTTGATGTTCGTTTAGAAGTGGGCTTATGAGAGTTGGTAAGCAATGAACTGTTATCTAAATAGGCTACAGAACAATTCAGAGTCAGACTTCTACATTACAGTCAGACTTCTACATTTTGCCACCACCCTTCGTGGAAAATGTTGTAGATATAACTATGGCGAGCCATAGCCCACTCACAGTACTTCTGAAATCAGGACGATGCTTCCCAAGTTATCGTGGTGGAGAAGCAGCATGCATGGCATGGATGGCATAACACAAATGGCATGGATAGCCTAACACAAATGGCACAGCCATCAAGCCTGCTAGCTTTCCTTCATGACGACTTTCCAGATCCAAATTCCATGAGCTTAGCTTCACCTTCTTATATAGAAGAATAAAGAGATCAGGAGAAACATTTTGTGAAACCTTGAAAGTCTAATCGTTTAAATCTGTGTTACACTAGTTATTCATCATGCATCAGGCTCCATCTTTATTCCACCAACATGTGTATCGCTACTGCCCCCTTGTGGAATGGTGATGTTATAATTAGTAACGTCAGTCAGTGAAGCACTACAGAGGTGAAAAACTGCTGTGTTCAGTGGAAGCATTGTGAGCTGATATTATTGTAACGTCGGCGCACAAGACCTTGTTAGCGTTCTCCCACGCAGGGCATGCTGGGATACGGGGGTGAACATTTGGGGGTTTATGTCTGTATTTCTCCTTAGTTTTGAGTGTAATGTTAGCGTCTTTGTTGTAACATGTTTCCCTTTTAGTTCTCCCTCGTGTGTGATCCTTTTTGTGTGGGGGGCTGCGTCCTCCCCTGTATGTGTAGTGTGTGTGTGTACTTGACTTGCGCCGTGTGTATTGAGATCTGTCTCTAAGTCCCTGCTCTCGATCTTAGTTAATAAACATTTTGATTGGACGACTGTATGTGTCTCTTTTAAGTCGGTATATTATAGTAGGCCTACCCATGTGCGTAGATCAGGGGTCTCAAACATCCGGCCCGCGGGCCAAATCCGGCCCGCGTCCTGCCCAATTCCGGCCCGCGACGTATGACAAAATAATAATGTAATCCGGCCCTTGAGGCTATTAATTGCGACAAACAACGATACTGATTAAAATAGACGATAGATCCAGGTACGGTGACAAATCTCATTTATAGGCCTACTCTGCTCCACTATGTGCAAGACATCCATAGCTTGATTCAAACCCAAAATCGCTGCGCAAAGTTTTCAGGAAATACTTGTATTACACGCGAGAAACACAAAGACGCGGAATGACGCGGAATGTCATTCCGCGTCATTCCGCGGAATGACATTCCGTAATGACGCGGAAGCGATGCAGGCCATAGTGTTGCAGAAATTGAAGCAGAAATTAAGCAGAAATAGGCCTACACCAAATGTTGAAAAACGTTCACGTGCGATGAAGTCTTAGGTAAGCTATGTTATTCACCTATTCTAATTCTGAAGGAGAATATCCTTTTGGAGATTATGATCGATCGTCTATGACAGTGATAGTCACGGTGCGTCTGTGAATGGAGGTGCGTGTATACAACGGTGTCCACTAAGCATACCATGCTTGTTTCGACCCTCTGCCCAACATAGCTTGGAGGTTGCAGTGGTAATCGTGATGAGTGTCCGTAATGGATGTGGTACAGACAGCAGGGCTAGTAGAAATGGGGCTCTAAAGAACTACAAAGTCAACCGCAATATGATGCGAACTTCTGGGTACTGCAGATTACCCGCGATAGGAACTGTTTGACCAGAATACTTTATTGTAGGCCTATATTGTAGTAATCTATTACTAAACCACAACATATTAGGTGTTGGTATACATCTTAGGTGTTTTCCTGTTAATTTGTTATGTGGGTAATATGAAAAAAGGAAAGTAAACCTGTTTAAATATCTTCATCCAGTATTTACTGAAAGGTGCATAATTTGAGGTGCTTGCCATCCAGTGACAAATTACATGGGTAAATTTACCCCCTTCATAAACTTTTGTTTTACTCAAAGATTTTTACATTTACAGTAGGACTTCATCTCTGACCACTTTCAAGCCATGGCCTTTTGACATTTTTATATAAAAATCCAATGGTGTTGCTTTCTTAACCCTGATGCCTAGTTTGCCAGGTTTAAAAAAGTTATGAGAGGAAATATTTTTATTTGGTGTGAAACACACACACCTGTTTTTATGTTTTTCATTTATTTATAATTTGTATTAATATTTATTTTATCATTATTTTATTTATAAGCTAAGGTTGCTAGCACAGGTGTCTAAAACTAGATAAAAACACTTGCACTTTCTGTTTGCAGTTTTGTGTGGTATTTGAAAAAAAGAACATTGCATTTTCAGAAATAGCCGGCCCTCCAATCAGATGACGTTGGCAGAATTGGCCCCCAGCTCATTTGAGTTTGAGACCCCTGGCGTAGATATTGGATGGGACGCTAAGGACTAGTCCTGATTAATATTTTAAGATGACAAAACTGTCCCCACCATTATTTTAGCGAACTCATTTGTGACTGCTGATCGTTCCGACAGCCAGCACAACGTTAGGCTACAAGAAACGTCATACGATTAGCTGAAAAACAGGGGGAGGGCATGGCTGTCTGACATGCAAGGTACACGCACGGACAGTGTCAAAGCTACTGGCAGTCAAGCGAGCGCGGGTCTGTGTCAACGACAATGGTTAGGGCTGTCTGCCAATACATAGCCTTTCCAATAAAAGGCCAGAGTAAAACATTGTCATATTCCCTTTGCAATTCAGCATACATGTTTGCCCCTTTTTGTGGTTTGTAGATCAGCTATGCCACCCAAAAATACGAAGCTTTTTCATTATTCAGTCTAGGCAAAATAACTAGCCATAACTGGCAACTGGAGACCAGGCTTTCAAATGCGGATTTTCCTGTGTAAAATAGCATTAGCTGTTAGGATATTACCCAGGATATTGTCATAGCTAAACCTAGCTTCTGTAATCTTCCAACCAAAGTTAGGAGTCATGTTGAATAGGCTAAGGGTGTGCCGCAGGGACAGTCGCATATAGGCACAGAATAGAAGTCACCATCACTGACTGTTAGGCTAATTGGGCTACCAATCTTGCAGTCGCAATAAACAATGGATCCGAGACATTTTCCTGTTCCTATATTCTGTTTATGTAGGCTAATGTATTTGTGAATGTAGCCTGCACAATGCAAAGAAATAAAAGATAAACTGTTGCATGTCCATAGAAATGAACATTGCTACTTATCTCTTCTATGATCTCATCCCAGAAAACAATTATTTGACTTTGTTTGTTTTTTGAACATTTATTTTATCTAATGACATAGCAAACATGATTAATTGAATCCACATATCATTGCACTTGCAAAACTATTTTTCACTAGCCTAAAACCTTGAGACTGAAAGCTAATTGCATTCACGTTCCTCTTAAAGTGACAGGCACTCAATTAGATTTACACACCACAAATGTGATGATATTAAAGACAATCATTTAAATGTCTAATCATTTAAATATCAATATGCAACCCGATCTCACAAGCAATGCGTATGAAATCGTACGCAACAGTAATACCGAATTGCGAATGAATTCATACGCAAAATCAGCAAGTGACACATGCGCAGTAGCCTACATATCCGCAACATGGCCACACACAGCCACCTGTCAAAATCATTTTTTTATTTCATAAATAAGTTTCGTTAAAATAAATAATGGTTTGGTGTAGGCTAATTAATGAAATTTCCGTTTGATAGCAGTACTTTAAATGTGATAATTAGGTAACCGGTCATGATGCTAAAGGTTCACGTTTGTAATACATTAAAAAAAAAATCAGTTTTTTTTAGTTTAGACACGTTTTGTTTTCTTTTTAAAATTGAGAGCCACTAATATATCCAGAATTTGTTTAGTTGGAGGACGATCAATATAAAGATTTTAAATAGCCTTTTTATAACATCATTAAATATCCCTTAGTGGCGAAAGTTCTTCCTGATGTCATTATTTTGCGACACTGCCAACTTGCTGCCTATGCTTGCTGCCCATATTGATAAAAGAAACCTCTCTGCTCAGTGTGTAAGTAGATGCAAAATATCTCGTTTGTGGTTTGTTACATGCATTACTTCGGAGGTTTGCCTATTTATTCATCCCTGCTCATGTTTTTTTTTTTTGGTCGTTGCTTGTCCTATTCCTCTTTTGAACACGAGCTGAATTATCATTATGCTAGCCATATAGAATCCACTCGCTAGTAAGCATTGTATCTATCTTAGCTAGGTAATAGAGGCAATCAATGGAAATATGTTTTTCTTCATTGAAGAGTTGAATTCTTCAACCTCATTTGGAGGTTAAATGGCTAATATACATAGTTAAACCTGACGTGATTGTAGGTAGTTGACTTGGCATTGTTGCTAGCAGTAGTTAAATCTAACATTAGTAAGAAGACCTAGCCCCTTTTGTGAGTTTGTGCTCGCAGAGTGAACTATTCAGTTCTCACAAGGCGCTAGTGTAGGCTATTTTTATTCGTTTATTTGTCAGGGACAATGCAGCGCACATTATTACATACATCATAGTCAATGCCATAACAATGTCCGTAGATGTGTTACATAAAAGGTTTCTAGTCAGTTGGCTAATTTGCAACCCCAGTCCAATCAATACAGGCCATAGAGGGTGTTGACCTGTGGTCTTTACTACAATTTGAGTTTAACAACTTTTCTGTTTACAGCTCTGCATGGCTCTATATTCTATTTATCCATAAAGTTCCTTGTCCATAGATTTGACTGTCATTGTTCATTGTTATACATCTGTTCTGTTCTGTTCTGTTTCCTGGTCTTCAGTCTAACTGTTATGTATGTCTTTTTCCAAAACACCCCTCAATCAGTGTCAAAAGGGATTGTGGACAAGACAAGTCAAGAGGAAGACGTGTGGGTTGAAACCAAGCCTCAACGAGATTGACGGATCTACTCTTCTTATTAGTGAACTCAAACTTCTTTCATTTAGCGGATAGAGAGTCCAGAATGAATTTCATCAAGCCAGTACCTTTCCGGAAATGTTGCTGCTGCAGCTAGCATCTTTAGGGGAAAGTCTGTAGGAGTCGATTGCATCAGGTCGTTGCACGGCAACGCGTCACGTGACATTTCAAAATTCCAACCTGTTAGTAAGCTAGGGTTTGCTGTTGCATACAACTTCATTTCAATTTCGAAAGAAATATTGAACTATGTTTTTTTTTTGTTGTTTTTTTTAAACGGCGACGAAATTGTGAATTTCCAGAGCGTGTTACTCCACACTCGGCAATCAACTCCTACGGACTTTCTCCTAAAGATGCCAGCTGCAGCAGCAACATTTCCGGAAAGGTACTGGCTTGATGAAATTCATTCTGGACTCTCTATCCGACCACATAAAGACCTCGGGATACTTCGGTTTGGCTTTAGGGACCCTCTACTCACTACCACGTAAGTGTAATGTTGTTTGGAACTGTAGAAGATGTATAAAAATAGCGTTTTGTAGCAGCGAAATGACATGCCCTGGTCACTAACAGGCTAACGAGTTTTGACTAAAAACGTAAAATCGAACTTTCTCAAAACACATCCGAATGACATGATTTTGATGTCAACTCAACGTATGTACTCCCAATGCAGATTAATCGATTTTGTATGACCTTTGACCCTAAGCCGTTCTATTCAGAAACCATTAGACTGTAAAATGAAGGAGAGAAGAAAATGTACCGCCTAGATCATTGATTGGAACATTTACTTTTACAAAACGGCCTGATGGTGTTGATAAAAATAAAGAGTTGATTAAAGTAAAGTCCTCTGCAATGTCTGTAGCAAGGAATTTGCATATCACCAGAGTTTGTCAACTCTAAAGTCGCTCATCAATGCAAAGAAATAGTGTTGACATTGAGGGAGTGTTGTGTCACATGAACAGACAGTACAGCATCTGTGCTTACCAAAATTCATCTTGAGGAAGTTTGAGTTCACTAATAAGAAGAGTAGATCTGTCGATCTCGTTGAGGCTTGGTTTCAACCCGCACGTCTTCCTCTTGACTTGCCTTGCCCACAATCCCTTTTGACACTGATTGAGTGACTATTTTGGAAAAAGACATTGTACATAACAGTTAGACCGACGACCAGGAAACAGAACAGAACAGAGCAGATGTATAACAATGAACAATGACAGTCAAATCTATGGACAAGGAACTTTATGGATAAATAGCATATAGAGCCATGCAGAGCTGTAAACAGAAAAGTTGTTACACTCAAATTGTAGTAAAGACCACAGGTCAACACCCTCTATGGCCTGTAGCCTACACTAGCGCCTTGTGAGAAGGCAGAACTGAATAGTTCATTCTGCGAGCACAAACTCACAAAAGGGGCTAGGTCATCTTACTAATGTTAGATTTGACTACTGCTAGCAACATTGCTAAGTCAACTACCTACAATCACGTCAGGTTTAACTAGGTATATTAGCCATTTAACCTCCAAATAAAGTTTAAGAATTCAACTCTTCAATAAAACAATAATGTTGGTATTGTGACAACAGGAGTTGTGAATGTGTCCCCACCAAAGCTGAGACCAAACCTACGCCCTTGGGCCTACCCATCTAATACAGCGCTTCAGATACATCAGGAGCCTCCAAGAGAAACAGATTTCTGCTACAGTAATTACTGATGCATACAGAATCACTTTTGTTTCACAATGACAGATGGCCTGGTAGTTTTGTAGAGATTCTCTTTTTAATGTAACAAAGTGCAATCTGAATACATATGTGTTGTGGTATTATATATATGATGATCTGTATACATTTTACATGAATTGCAAGAGTTTATGTACACCATTAAAATAATAAAGTGTTTACGTTCCAGAATTGGGATAAACATGTTGCGAAACTGCCACAAAAGCAAAGCAATTAATCTTGTAGTCAGAGCCCATAAATCTTTGCTTAAAAATATGAGAGGTTTCATTTCGCCTCAGGTATGTGTAGGTTTGCTTGGGTAGTTTCTTCCTGATTAGTATATTTAAATGAGCATGTGAGAACCTGTTCCATCAGTTGTGCCGGGGGTGTCGCAAACATGGTAGCCCAAACACTTCATCAGCTTCAGTCCACTGGTCACTGCTTCTTTCATAGTAGAAAAAAGAAAAGATCCAAACAAAGACCTGAGCCATCAGAAGTATGCAGAAACAGCCTTTTGATTGTAAGACTGAATCTATTGATCAGGTGGAGGGATTGCAAACTCGGGTATTCTGTCTAACATCAAATTGTATTTACAGCCAAGCCACACTCTCTATCAAATGAGTTTCATTTTTTTTTTACGAGACCCCTTCCATTTCATCCCATTTCTCTGGTATTATTGAGTTTCCTTTCACCCTGGGAAGAAATGCTTCAATTAGTCCTTGTGAGTGGTCGGCACTGTTCTGCACAGTGGGTTGAAAGCCTGCAGTGACCTTGCGAGATTGATGGAGTGTTTGGATGGGAATTCCAACAGCATGGGCCCATTTTCCAAGTACTGCACAGTGCACTGACCTTTCACGAAATGGATTTGCTGTGTTGCAAACCATTGTGTCAATACAGTTTTATTTCTTATTTCTTGTTTTATTTCCTTTCATTTTTTTGCTGTGTAGATTAAGTAAATGTAGTGTTTTGAGTAATGCTTGACAATGATATTCATAGCACATTACATTATGATTACACTCTGTGGACACACCACAGAGAGCCCATAGCAACAACTACAGGTGGGTATTGTCATATAAAGAGCTTTTAGAGACAATCAAACAGGTAGACTGATGAAGAACAGATGTAAGCAAAATCACAAGTGCGCGCGCACACACACACATACACAGACACTCACACGCACACACACTCACACACACACACACACTCACTCACTCACACACACACACGCACACACATTCCCCAAAACACACAACACACACCCATGCACAGCTACGTACTACAGTAAGTAATGCATGTGTCTTTAACATTTTCTACTTCTTGAAATGTCCTCTTCCTTATCTTCCCTCACTCCCTGTCTATAATCCACATACCTACCTACACACCAGGCAAGAGGAGGACATACTCTCCCCCTATTGTGTGTTTGGACAATAGAGAAAAGTTCTAATCTAAAGAACAGAAAAATCCAATATCATAGAAGTGACACCATCAGAGCCCTGGCCAGGGCCTATTTCAGCAGGGGGAGGAGGGGGCGCACAAGTGTTGTAGTCATGACCGATGGAATGAAAGCACCAAATACATCACATGGCCTTAGAACACTCTCTTCCGCAGGCAGACATAGAGAGAGGGGAGGGGAGAGAGAGAGAGAGAGAAGAAGAAGAAGAAAAGAAGAAGGTAGAGTCAGGGCAAGGTAATTCTTTTTTACCCACAATTCATCTGTCTATATACTCTCTGTGAGAGAGTGAGTGTGTGTGTGTGTGAGTAGTGAGTGAGTGTGTGTTTGTGTGTGTGTATGCCAGAGAGAGAGAGAGAGAGACCATGTGTGTGAGTGTGTGTGTGTGCACTTGTGCATATGTGTGGTCAGAAGAGACTGTACCTGATCCTATCAATTTTTCTTTTATCTTTTGATATGGCATGGTCGCTCCGAGCTTATGGTTGTCCATGCATCCCTCCTGAGTGTGCAAGATGTGCTGGTCATTCAACTCCACCAGTGCACACTGGTCCTCCTACTGCAGCAAATGTTCTCTGACATTCTCACCTTGCATTGTCAGCACTGGCTAACCAGGGCCCTTTACCAGCCCAATGAAAAATGTCTATTCAATATCTACTCACCCAGAGCCACCTCAAAAAAACTCCTGCTGTTGCAATAAACTACTGGAACATTACTTGATATCTTGAAAGCTTGTATTTGGGTGCCTCTACAGAGACACATAATTGTCAGACATAATTGAGATTTGGTATTTTTTACTGATGTGTCCATATCAATGAAGGGCAAGCAAGTTTCTTTCTGCAAAATGTTATGTGTGTTCCCTCAGAAAAAGGTGCATTATTTAGGCCTTTATGTAGACTACAAATCACACAAAAAACATGAAGGTTACCAGCTTGAAGTCTGAAAAGAACTCAATTTGTATTTCATATAAAGTCTTCTTCATAAATCAATACCACCACAAGAGGAGCATATGAGCACTTACTGCCTCAGAGTTCACCCCATCTCTAGCTGCTGCTAGTCTCTGTCTGCTGCCTGGGGGTTGGCGCGGGAGAGGCATGACGAGCAGGACCTGACTCCTCACGGCAGACATGATGATGAAGGCCAGAGACCGCTTTCTCTCTGCTCGGTGGTCATGATTAAATTAAAAGCTAGCAGAACACAAGCTTGCGGTGCCAGTCATCTGTCTGGTCCAGGTTTGCTTGGCTTGCACTGTCTCGTCATCAACAGTATGGCAAAGTAGTAAAGGTTAATTAGAAGAGCCACCTAAATTCCTGTCTCTGTTGCTGTTACCTGCCAACAAGGGGGAATCTAATCAAAGCGGCACCTGTTCCATCACATGTGTGACCCAAGCGACCCAAGCCGTAGCTTAGGGTTCCACAGAGGCATGGTGCTCTCGACTAGGCATGAGAGGCAAAGCCTTGTCTCCCACAGAAGGCTTACACAACGTGACATCTGTAATGTTCCGACTGAGGGAGTGGGAGGAACCTTCTTTGTCAGCGTAGCAAGAACGCAGCACCAGTTAGGGGTTTGATAGGTTCATATTATTTTTTAATCCTCATGCACACACAATTGGCTCATGTGATCTGGAATCTCCTGACCTGCCTGTGCATAAATATGCCTACATATTACAGCAGATGAAAGTGTAATATATCAATAATAAAACTCACAGCCATTGATTGTGTACAGAAGGGCCTCACCGGTGCTCCCCTGTCTATCATTGTATAAAGCCCGCCCCACGTCTGATAAGTGGTTATGATTGGCCTGGCCAATTTGGTTGAATGGAAATCACTTCCAGTGGGAGGGTGCCCAGACAGATCTGCCAGAGGAAATGCCAGAGCTGCCAGAGCCCCCAGATTTGTCTGGTTTCCAGGCAACACATGCATGTGCCAACAAACCATATGCGCATGAAAAATTATTGATATTAAAAAACACAATGCAATTTTTACTGCATACTTTAACACTGAAAGATCATAACCAATGGCATTCAATATCTACTTACCCACATAAAACATAACCCATGACACACAACCCACATAACTCACACACACACATAAACAAATATGGTCCCACTGTTTTTGATACTGTATGAGCAATGGCATTATGGGACTGCATACATTACTAGGGGCTCCCAGTGTGCGAGTGGGTAACTGGAGAGAGTGTGATTTGACCCCTGCTGTTCAGTTCGATCCGTCGCTTAGGCATGTGTTAGGGCATGTGTTTCATCGCTCAACTGGATAATCAGCCCTTGTAATGCATGAGCCATCACATCTCCTATTGTGCAGCTTATTTGAATGTTACAGAGGGTACCGTGTTGCCTCAGTAAGATAATTCAGCTGTTTATCACTTCCTTGCTTCAGGCAGTTTGGGATGAAATGACATATCGCCTTGTATGGGTATTTCATGTTCCGGCAGGATGATTTCTGTAATTGTGATTGCCAGAGTTTAGCAACATGGAGGTGATAATTGAGAATTGCAATGATAGTAGAACTTAACAGCCTCTCATGTATTTATGGCACAGAGGCTACATCCACGGACCAGTGGAACTGTGCTGACAGAGTCAGCGCACATGTTTTCTTCGCAGAGTGCTGCAATGGTCAGAAACGGCCTGTGCCTCATACAGTATGGCGATATCGTCAGGTGTCTGTTAAAACAGTCATCCTGTGGGGTGTAGAGAACATCTTTATTCCCCTCCACCGTCACAAAAGGCCGAGATTAAGGGGGGGAGAATCCGCCGCCGTCTGGACAGGAGCTTGACCTTATCCGTATCAGACTCGGGGCGATCCCTTTTGTCCCTTTCCACAAAATCAATTCCCTCTGAGCTCCCCCCAGCTCAGGCCAGATTTAGATGTGACCTTTCTGGAATATCGGCTGGATGGCCAGCCGGACACTCCTCATGAACATGCTAATGGATCACTCTTTGGCTGGACCCTCTCTGCCTGCTCCCCCTGGCACATGGGCACTCCACGGGTGCCATGTCTCACTTACATCCAGGCACGACGCCACCTCAGTTATAGGGGAGAGGGAAAAAGTCGAAAAGCCGTTGATTTGATTAAGAAAGTTGAGAGTTGCTTGTGAGATGATTCTGTGCCACAAAATTATGAGAGTAATGTATTTGTGGTTTGCAGGAGTCTGTGCAATGCAATTTTGATATACAGCCTTTGTTTTGGCACGGATGGTTTTGGCTTTTTCCACGACTGTCCATATCATAAATGGCTTTATAAGGCACGTTACAGAAGCTCTTTAAAGATTACAAGGCTCCATTACTGGATGCATAGAATGGCATTGTAAATGCAATTTTTGAGGTCAGTTAAACAACAGCATGTATGGGAATGCATAATGCTTAATGTTTCAGATCTTAATTTGTGTGCTTTACTGTATTTATCAAATGGTTAGGGTGTCATACATTTATTGTTGATAATAATGTGCCTCATAAACTGGTAAATATGGCATTGTTAATGATATGAACTGTGAAGTTGGCAGTGCAATAAAGTGACGAAAGTGCACTGAAATGGGCACACTGATGCGCAATTATCTGTGCAACCATTGGAAGACTGTGGTGTGTACATGAGAATAGTTATTATGTAGATGACAAGCCATTTGTATGCGCTTCCTTTAAATGTTTGCATATGTAACACAGAGACAGAAACACACACACACACACACACACACACACACAGAGAGAGAGAAAGAGAGAGAGAGGGAGAGAGATGCACTAATGCAAAAGCATGCACACTCAAGCAAACAACTCTAAGCACACATATGTGCACAGTTCAGCCGCGAATAGAATAGAAATGGTCCTCATCATGTGTTTCATCATGCGTTTTACAGCCACATACCATCACACACACACACACACACATACACACCCAGTCCGAGGCACACTGCCCCCAGCCAGCCCTGTCACGTGCCCATCCTCCCCTCAGACTCTGGGGGTTAGTGTAGTGGATCATAATGTTCAACTGTTATTAAAATCCGGCCAAGAAAGAGATCCTAAATCAGTCACTATTACTGAGCTGCAGATAGCCACGGGCCTCCACTAGCAAATTAATTGTTCCAGCGTGCAGGCCAAACCAGCAGTGGAAGTGGAGGATGGGAAATTAGTCATCGGTAACAGATCCAGTCAATTATATTGACGAAGATAGTATTACTTCCATACATTCTCTGAGCAGCCATGATTAATGGGGACCACAGTGAAATCTGTAAAAAAAAGCTGCGATTTTCGATGCGTGGTAGTCTGGTGCATATGTAGGATGTATTTTTTCTTTGTTATTTTTGTTTCGTTCGAGTTAATGCTGGTGCTGGACTCCCCAGACGTCTAGGGTTTGTTAATAGCACTGCTGTCAGCGTGAGGATGGTTCCTGACCACAGGCCTCTCGACAGCCAGTGACCCCAAAGAGATTCATGAGCTCATTTGAGGGAAACGAAAGAGTGTGTTTGTGTGTGTGTGTGTGTGTGTGTGTGTGACAGAGAGAAAGAGAGTCTCTCTTTATCTACGTGTCTGTGTGTGTGTGACAGAGAGAAAGAGGTCCTTGCCTTCACTGTGCAGCAGGCCTGAGCGAGTAGCGCGGCGTCCAGCCCAGGACGAGGGTCCGGCGGTCTTAATCAACACTAGAGAGACTCGTTACCCAGACCGGCATCCCTAATGACTGGCCTGTGGCCTGCAGCATGCCGTCCATCTCTAATGGCCACTTCCCCTGACGCGGGTGTCACAGCCGACGCTGGAGGAGATCCAAGGGAAACCGGGGCTGCCATTCTCTTGTTCCTTCCTTCCCTAAAAGATTTCCCCCCCTCTCTCTCTCTCTCTCTCTCTCTCTCTCCCCTCTCTCTCTCTCTCTCTCGCTCCCTCTCTCTCTCTTTGTGTCCATCATCCATGAATGCGAAGATCTTTGACCATCACCTTTTGGCTTTCTCCAGTCTGCCCCACAGTGAGACCAAAGTACCAAGAGCTCTTTATGTGGCTGCACTGCGGTTAGAGTAGATTTATTGTTATATGTTTATTTAATTAATGAGCTGTATTTAACCTGATTAGATTTATATTCAAGAGATGACCTTTACGGCGACCTAATCAACATCATTATATTTGAGGAACACCACAGCATTCTGTCTAAACTAGTGAATCAATGTCTCTGTCTCCCTGTCCAAGGAATTCATAATGACTTGTAAATTTCTGAGATTTTGCTGAGGAGAATGTTTAAACTTATTTATAGTAGGGCCCTCGGTATAACTAGAAAGTTGGAGCTAAGTTATGCGTGATGAATATTGATGATGGATGGAAGGATGCGGCTCTAGAGATTTAAAGCATGGTTCAGAGGTGACTCCAGTGCAACTCTTATTGACTGTGCTTAGCCCTATGCAATGTTTTCCGCTCCAATAGTAATTAATGCAACTCCTCACTGAAGGACAGCCAGTTTAAAAAGATGCTCACTGTCCCCCTGACACTTGTGTGTAGGAGCATGTGTGTTTTTCATAGGCCTCCTGCTCAGTACTGACTATAAATAGCACCAGAGCAGTGTGTATAAGCGTGTGATTTTGTGTGCATGTTAGTGTCTGTGTTTCTGCACACACATGAGTGTGTGTTTGTTTGCATTAGTGTCCGTGTTTGAGTGTGTGTGTGTGTGTGTGTGTGTGCGTGAATGTGTGTGTGTGTGAGAGTGAGTGACTTGGGAAGAGAGAATGTATGAGTATGTTAGGACTGAGTGTGTGTGTGTGTGTGTGTGTGTGTGTGTGTATGTGTTTCTGTCTGTGCATATGTGTGTGTGTGTGTGTGTGTGTGTGTGTGTGTGTGTGTGTGTGTTTTCTTTCCACAGGATGTGTTGTCGGCAGACGTTCAGGCCCCTGGCTAGAGCTGAGGAGGAATTTTTTATTAAAGCAGGATCAAGGCACCCATCTTTTAAACTGATGGAGAGACTGAGGAGAACGCCCACACCACCCTCCCCATTACACCGGCGTTTGAAGCCAGCAGTCAGACTCCCACATCATTAGCCAGGTAGCGAACGCAGCGACAGGCGGCTGCCTGCCTGACTAGCTAGCTCGGCTGCCTGGCTGAGCACCAAGGTCGCTTTGAGTCTCCCGGTTTGCGCATCATCCCACACACACACGCCCGGAGATAAAACGCGAGTTTACGTGGCGTCTGTGGTCGTGAGCAAAACCATTTATCTTTGCTCGCAAGAGATGAGAAGGAGATTTCTTTAATGAGGCCCAACTATTTCCTGCTTGTCAGTTGAGTATAACTTGTCTTCTTCTTATTATTATTTTTTCTGTAAACAAATTGTTGACATCCTGAATGAGTATGACTTCAAATTAATCAAGTGTATGGCGTAGAAGTTATTAGAGTGTCTCTGAAAAAGAGAGAAGTGAAAACCTTCATTAGTCCAACACCAATCAGGTTATTGAAGTGACTTCTAATCTGTCTGGATCTCTAAATTAAAAATGAGGAGATAGAACTTTCAAATGACACAATCAAAGGTATTGGCAACATAGGGACTTTGCATTAGTCACCAAGGGGACTTGCAGATCTATTGACAGACAGCTGGCTAAAATATCAGAACTGGATTGTCAATGGTCATGATATATACTGGCATAAATACAAAAAATAAAACTGTTTACACAAGTACTGGGCCTAGGACTTCACTTATCCTTTTTTACATTTGTGCAGTGACAATCTCTAATTGTTCGTTCACACACTCAAGTCAAACTCGCCCATGTCTGTCTGCAGACATCTACTAGACATCAACTTTCACATTACTAACCACTGCATCTACAAACACCTCTGATCTCACAGAGACAACTTTCTGGGGTCTTTCCTGTGGTCCTAGGAGAAGACCTCTGGCCATCACCAGCAGGGTGACAAATGCGAGATTGAGATCTCAGCGAGCTGTCTCAGAGAAGGTAGTCATTCATGTCAGGGAGGAGATGGGGCGCACCCGCCCCCCGCCTCCACACACACACACACACACACACGCAGACACACACACACATACACACACACCTATCAGCATCCTCCTCCTCCATCCACCTCTCTGTCACCGGCACAGAGTCTCTCCCCACGGAGTGTCACTCGGCATGGTTCAGGGCACAGGGCTTGTATGCATCAAGCCCTCCACAGCAACGCCTCCCTCACTATCCCCCCATCGTGCATCACAGCAGCACAAGATAGTTTTCGAGGACAGCGTGTCACCAGGGAACCTCGCACAGAGGAAAGGATTGCACGTGTCTGCCTTGGTACAACTGTGGTATGACACGCAATCACACACACACACACACACAAACACACACACACACACACACACACACACACACACACACACACACACTCACACAGACAGAGACACAGACACAGACACACACACAAACATACACATTTTTTTATGCACACACACACAGAAACACACACACAAACATGCACACTTACACACATACACACACACACACACTTACACACAGCGTGAGTATCAGCACAATAACATCAAAACCCACCCACCGGGCGGGTCGAGAGGATTTCATCAGATCTTATCCGACTCAAGCATCCCCAAGCTGTGCCGTGACCTCTGCCTCCCTGGGCAACCTTGCACGCATGCAGCACGGATCATGACCACAAACATGTAGCACACAGGTAATCGGAGACGTTGATTCAGGCAGATGCATTTAAAGACATCTGGGACTGGGACTTGATTCATAGCAGCAATTCTCAAGTGGGAATACGCTGATCCCAAAGGAGGACTTAGTACATGACTGATTCACATCACATCTGTGACAGCAAACACAGATCTTTTTTTTTTTCTCAAAGACTATAAGAGCATCCAGAGTCCCATACCCAGTGTTGTGAATACTACAGACATTCATCTCATGAGTATGTATGGACACACCATTTATGGGTACCTAGATTGGTTTTCCAAAGTGTGTTTGTGGGTATGAGTACCTTTGTGTCCATATTGGCATAAGGGTGTATGTATTGCAGTATAGCTGCATACAGAGGTGTAGTGGTAAAATAAGAGGTGAGTAAACAATGAATTCTGTGATCACAGTAAGGTGGAATGCACCGTGCCGTATCGGATTTTTAAAAAGGCATTCAGAACATGTCTGATGATGGTGGAGGTTATTGTACAATGTTTATAACAATACCAATGGTATTAAATGATTCCTAGAGTGGTGATGAGTGGATATATTGTAAATGTGGATAAACAGAGTGATACATGTTAATTGTTGCAATTGGTGAATAAACTCTTTTGAGAGGTGGATACTCTATTTCAGAAATTTCAGAGGTGGATAAACTGCGTTTACTTGTGTTTAGCCTCCACTACATCCCTAGTTGCACAACATACTCAAGCACCATGCATAATCCTGCAGATGAGAAAGAAAAGCAGAGCCGAGGTCAACTGTTCACATGCATTTTCATGACACAAATATCCGTTGACCTCACACAGCATGTGCATCGTCACTGCCGGCATCTCTCTTTGTGTGTAAGCTACTGAGGCTGTGCCCCAATCACCTTTCCCCTCACTCTCTCACTCTCTCTCTCTCTCTCTCTCTCTCTCTCTCTCTCTCTCTCTCTCTCTCTCTCTCTCTCTCTCTCTCACACACACACATACACACACACACACACAAACACACGCACACCACCCCTACCCTACCAATCCCTATAGTCTTTCACACCTCTTCACTCAGTCTGCACGAGACTTAAAGGATGAGTGAGCATGACTCCTCAACCTTCAACACTCACCACTCACACCAACCAAAGCAAGAGAGAGATAGAGAAAGATAGAGAGGAAGAGAGAGAGAGAGAGCACTTCCTCTTCCTTTGTTTCCTGATAGCATGTACTGTAGGTACCTTGTCAATGGAGCATGTTTTACGAAGGATCCTCAGGATGGTGATAATTACTATAAACATTCTACAAATGATTCACTAGGTTACGGGGACGCTGGCGAGACACGCCGCTCCGTCTGGCATCATGTTTTTGTTTGTTTTTATGTAATGTTCGTAATTTTATGCACAGTGCTGGCCAAAAGTATTGGCACCCATGCTAAAGTTGACTGAAAAGAGGAATATAAAATCATCTTTTGGAAATTGATCTTAATGCCTTAAGTGAAAAATGAGGAAATATCTAACCTTTAAGGACACCAATTTTCTTAGTGAATGAATAATGTATCATAAATAAATAAATGTTCTTCCTTATAATACAGGGGTCATAAGTATTGGCACCCCTACTGTATGTTAAATTCCCATAGAGACAGGCAGATTTGTATTTTTAAAGGCCAGTTATTTCATGGATCCAGAATACTGTGCATCCTGATAAAGTTACCTTGGCCTTTGGAATTAAAATAGCCCCACATCATCACATACCCTTCACCATACCTAGAGATTGGCATGGGTGTTATTTCAGTTAGCCTATTAGCTGGTTTGATGCTCATTGAGCTCAATGCAAATCAAACCAGCTAATAGGCTAACTGAAAAAACACCCAACTTTGTTGGTCTTGCATTGGCAGTTTCACGTGGGTCATCATTGCCCTTGGACTTTTTCAGCCGGTTGGAAATTGGACTAATTTTAACATGATTATTATTATTTTATTTATTTATTTTCAATTTGCTGTGTTGTCTGTCTTGTATGTCTTGTGTCACGGGAACGCTGGCGACTACGCCGCTCCGTCCGGCATCTTTTGTGTTTGTTATTTTTTAAATGTTTTTGTCATGTGGTGTCAACGCTGGCGACTACGCTGGTCCGTCTGGCACTTTTTGTCTTATTGTCTGTTGTTTTTGTCAATGTCTTGTATGTGGAGCGCTTTGGGTTGCACTTAGTGCATGTCAAATGCGCTATACTAAATAAAACTGACTTGACTTGACCTGGGGTCCCTCAGGGCTCAGTGCTGGGCCCCCTTCTCTTTGCTATCTACACCACCTCCTTGGGACAGATTATCCGTTCGCATGGCTTCTCATACCACTGCTATGCAGACGACACAAAGCTCTATCTGTCCTTTCCACCTGATGACCCCTTGGTTTCAGCACGGATCTCGGATTGCCTCTCAGACATAGCAACATGGATGAAGGCACACCACCTCCAGCTGAAGCTCTCAAAGACTGAACTGCTGGTCCTCCCTGCTAAACCTACCATACACCACGACATCAAATTTGACTCCCTGTCTGTTACACCTACCAGGACTGCAAGAAATCTAGGAGTTGTTTTCGACAACCAACTAAACTTCTCAGATCATGTTGCCTCAGTCGCCCGGTCATGCCGTTTCGCACTCTACAACATACGGAAAATCGGGACTTACTTGACTCAAGATGCTACCCAACTTCTGGTTCAGGCAATAGTCATATCACGACTCGACTACTGCAACGCCCTCCTGACAGGTCTCCCAGCCTGCGCAGTGAAACCCCTTCAGATGATCCAGAACGCGGCGGCGCGCCTGGTCTACAACCAACCCAAATGGGCACGTTACCCCGCTGCTCATCCAGCTACACTGGCTACCTATGGCGGCCCGCATCAAATTCAAGGCTCTAACCCTTGCCTACAAAGTAGTCTCCGGTTCTGCTCCCACCTACTTAAATGCCCTCATACAGACATACGCGACCTCCAGACCGCTGCGCTTCTCAGACGAACGACTAGCTCTTCCACCGGTACGCTCAGGCGTACAAGTCTTGTTGATCCTAGCACTCACCAGCTGTCTTAAACTGACACGTAACTGTTAAAAACAGCACTCACTGATGCACTTATTCTTACTGTATTCTTACTGTACTTCTTACTGTTTTTTTTTAATTGTCCTAAAATTGTTGAGAATTGCTTTAAAACTTAAACTGTTTACCATGTTGTTAGTCGCTTTGGCTAAAAATGCGTTAGCCAAATGTAATGTAATGTAATGTAATGTTTCTCCACCTGCTGATAATTAATCATAACATATATATTATTCACAAGATATGAAGGTGTGTGTGTGTGTGTGTGTGTGTGTGTGTGTGTGTGTGTGTGTGTGTGTTTAAATGAAGTGGAAACTTTTCAATGACAATTTGATATGGACTTGAATGTGTCAATCATCCCAGTCTCTAATGTGTATAATCCACCCACCCTCTCTCTATCACTGCCTTTGCTTGCAGGGGAACTGACTGAGGCATAGTTCTAACACTGTGTGACTAAAAATGCATTTGCATATGAGTCACAGAAATGGCAGGCCTGTTTTGGAATTCTTCTCACTCACAAAAGTTCACAAAACCTGTATGAAGTTTGAATAAGTTACTTGCAAAATGACCAATGAGCTGGATCTGATTCCAGGCAGCAACTTTTTTAGCTAATCACTCCTTTCAAAGTTTGTTGTTATGCAAGAAAAATCCATCTCTTGTATACCTTGATGAGAGACTGTGTCACAAAACATTTAGGCAAACTCAATGACATCCACAAACCACAAATCTTTTAGAACCTTTGGAAAATGACAAATAACGCAGGAGTCTACTATTGGCAGGCCTCCAGAGAACTAGCTCTACTCTAAACAACTCATTAGCATTGGAATCAGCAGTGGAGGGAGAACAGTAAGCAGAGCCGGCCACTGAGCCTCTGATCTGCATGTGAGTGTGTGTGTATATGTGTGTGTGTGTGTGTGTGTGTGTGGGGGGGGGGTGGGCGGGGGGGGTGGCTGAGACATAGCCATAGCAAGTTAGCATCAGGAACCTTATTTGTAGTTGGAGTCCATTCAAATGGAGACCTTTTTGCATTCCCAAAAGGAACATTTCTTGTCTTGAAAATATTTCTTGTTTTTTTCCTTGTCTAAAAGCTATAATCTCTAATTGAGAGCTCCCCTGTTGGGAGACCCAGATAAATAAGGTGAGGCAACATGACATCATTACATTACATTACATTTGACACATTTTTAACCAAAGCGACTAACAACATGGTAAACAGTTTAAGTTTTAAAGCAATTCTCTCAACAATTTAGGAACAATTTAAAAAAGGTAGAGTACAGTAAGAATAAGTGCATCAGTGAGTGCTGTTTTTAAACAGTTGAGTGTCAGTTCAAGACAGGTGGTAAGTGCTAGGATCAGCAAGACTTGTAAGTGGTGCTATGAGAGATGTTCTCTAAAGAGCTGGGTCTTCAGGAGTTTTTTGAAAATGGAGAGGAATGTCCCTGCCCTTGTAGGAACTAGCAGTGTGTTCCACCAACAAGGAACAACAGATGATAAAAGTTTGGATTGGCCTAAGTAAGTATAAGTAAAAGTATATATACTCTTTTGATCCCGTGAGGGAAATTTGGTCTCTGCATTTATCCCAATCCGTGAATTAGTGAAACATACTCAGCACACAGTGAGGTGAAGCACACACTAATCCCGGCGCAGTGAGCTGCCTGCAACAACAGTGGCGCTCGGGGAGCAGTGAGGGGTGCCTTGCTCAAGGGCACTTCAGCCGTGCCTACTGGTCGGGGTTCAAACCGGCAACCCTCCGGTAACAAGTCCGAAGCGCTAACCAGTAGGCCACGGCTGCCCAAGAGGTGGCAGAGCTAGACGTCGTTCGTCGTTCGAGGAGTGCAACGGTCTGGAGGTATCGTATCGTAAAGGCTCTTATTGTGCACCCTGGTGCATGGCGTAAAACTCGTTTTCCAAAATTTATTTTCTTATTTTGCACGTCTATTTTTTAAACAATGCGCCCAGGGGTGTGGTAATTAACAACCTAGGGAGTGGCCTAGCGCATTGTCTAAAAATCGCTATTGTTCACCACCTAAAACGCATTACGCCACGGACCAAGAGAAACCTGGTCACAAGTCTATGGCGAGTTGTTTATATGTTATTTTAAGAGCGCATTGTCAACAGTCATATTGGTGGGTGCACAACGCACCATCCTTCTATCCTCCATGAATGTGCACCAGCGCACAATCATCCATGCAAAACATTAGAAATTATATTATTAGGCTACAATAGGAAACATAATCAGAATAAAGATATTACGATCATATTCATATTTTGATCATATTCACTAAAACTAACACTATGCTCCGACAGAACAACATAAATCAGCCGGTTTTAGAAGAAAAAACGCACTTCTACCTCCACCTAGAGCCTGTTATTTGTTTTGCAAAAATCCACAGCTCTCGGTTCTTCTGGTCCAATCAGAGCAGGGCGGTGTGAGATCTGACTGTCAGTCAGTCTGGTGCAGTCTGGTGCGCACACTGACGAGCACAAACTCGATGAGAGGGTGCTCGGTGGTAGTGGGGGAGTCCCCTCAATCTGTCAGACTTGCCAACTGCAGCTTTAAAAGTGATTAGGCGAGAGCACAGCTGAAGACGCACTATCACGAGATATAAGCAACTCCTCTGCAGGATAAACATTGTTTTATTCAGTTATTCGAAACATATTAGGGTAAGTGTTGCTTTTTCCAGCCTATGTTTTTGATTGTAACCCCTTTGTCAGTCAATAGTGAAAGTAACTTACTGCGTATAACTGCCTTGTCATTGACTGACACCATGGTGAAGTTAGTTTCACTTTGCCAATGAGTTCAAATAATAGACCAGTGCAAATGTGTAAAGGCTATGCTAGGTTTTAATAAAGCATGGTTTAGTGGAATGACTGTCCCATACAGTCTCGCAAGCAGACTCCTTCAAATGCGCCATTGACTGTCAAAATACCGATGCATTCTTTGACGTTGCGCTTTGCGCAGTTAAAGGGAATGACAAATGTCATTCTCATTGGTTTAAATGATGTTACGCCCCAAACACACCCATGACTGATTAAGAAACCTAGGAACACCTTGTTGCCCCATGTGCTCGACGTTTGATAACTAAAACACTCCCAATGTGGACTGGACATCCTACTAAATTTGAATAGGCTTTTGACTAGTGACAATGCACTTTAGACTGTCATGATAGGGCCCAAAATCTCAAAATACCATTTTTTGTCTTCCTCAATTAATTCCTACTTCTCTTTATTTCTTTGGGATTGGGGGAAACAAGTCAGATCTCATTTAATGTTGCTTTTCTATTGGACACTTTTATTTGTTTACAAATAAACAGTTGTCTGTACCATTCTTATATTGTATGCTCTAAAGAGGACAAATAGCATTTGACCCTTGTGTGGAGCGTTGCTGTCATGGCCATGTTTTTGTCAGTCTCTGTTTACTCTCAGTGTTTACTGTGAGTGAAAAGAGTGGCAGTTTGAGCTGTATATATATCCCTGGGCCTGGCATTGTTTTCACCAGTTTGTAGACAGATTTCAGCGGGTTACATCATATTTCATATGTGGGCATTTTCCAGACTCTCCATCTAAATATATTGCAGGAAAACTAAATATGGCGCTTCAAAAACGCGCCACTGAGCCAGTGCTTTGCTTGTTTGTCCACCTGTCCAGTCTATCGATCGCATGTCACACTTTTTATTCTCTGCAGTTCCACTGCTTGTATCCACACTGCCCTTTTTCATATTCATGGGGCTACTCTCCTCACAGAGAAAGAGGGAGGGGGTG
The DNA here is from genome assembly GCF_018492685.1 of Alosa sapidissima. Taxonomy (NCBI): domain Eukaryota; kingdom Metazoa; phylum Chordata; class Actinopteri; order Clupeiformes; family Clupeidae; genus Alosa; species Alosa sapidissima. The sequence continues at coordinate 19,594,405 of NC_055971.1, read as the reverse complement.
GGCAGAAGGAGAGAGAGAGAGAGAGAGAGAGAGAGATGGAGAAAAAAAGAGAGAGGGAGGAGGGGTGAGAGTAAAACCAAGCCAAAGAAAAGCCCTGGTTGTGATCGTTGTTGCTGCTAATTAGCCTCCATGCCTCATTAGCCTGCTGCTATTAAAAACAGGCAAGCGAGTGGGAGGAAGAAGGAAAAGGAAGTGACTTAAGACAGGTGGGAGGAGGGGGGGGAGGATGGGGGGCAGACATTGAGGATCCTGCCCTGCCATTACGCCTCTTCCTTCTCTTAATGAAGCCACAGGACCATCTCCCTGGACACTCGCCGATGACTCTTCATCAAGCGGCCGCCGCGGCGTGGGTGGACGTCCGCCGCTTTCCCGGGCCAGAAGACAGAGGTCCATTACACCCCTCTGATCTATCAGATCATTAATAAAGGCTTACTGCATGATGAATGGGCTACCGGGCCTGAGCGCTAATCTGAATAGAGTGCTGCAGCTTGCAGACACATGATGCAACTCCAATCTTAAAAAAAGCATGGATGATCTCACCAGTCCTCCACTGGCTCCAGGACACCACAAAGCACCATGACAATGGATTTAATACCATCATTTATTAACGTTAGACCCTTTGTCAAAACTCATTTTAGCTGCCATCGTTTCTAAGCCCTTTAGTCAGAAATGAACAACTGGATTTGGGCTACTGGAATCTGAATATAGAGTACTGATAACTTGAGGTCTTAATTCTCTCATGTCTGAAACCTCACCAGTGTTCTGCAGCAACCCTTTAGCGATATAGACCCTTTCATCAATAAAAACAAAAACAATGCTTGAACGTTCTATTTGGGCCCCAATCTACTTCCTCTGCATTAAGATAACATATGGAATGTTCAAAAGGAAGTCTTGTGGGGCCAACTATGATGCTGATAATGGAACTCTCTTGAAAGGGTCCATACTATGGAGGGCCACAGGTCCTACCGTGGTAGCTACAGTACCATCCACATGGTGGAAGCTCTTCGTCAAACACAGTATACACAGTTGCTACTGTGTAACAGTGCAAAAGGTGCACTGGCATTTCCACCTCATCTCTACAGTCAAACCCGCACCTAAGAGGTAGTCTAACGGGAACGGCTTTTATAAATAGCAGCATTAAAACAGCCACTTAACACTCCTCTCCCCCAGGCTGACACCCGGCGATGAGAGGGCTTGGAGCGAGATGGGCTTTTGCTCCATATGGGAGCCTTAAATTACTGACTTATGGTTCGGGTCAAAGAGCAGTACCATTAGAGGAAGTAGGAGGAGGGGGAAAAAGCGTCTCCCAAGCAACAAAAGTCTCGAGGACTTGGCACTGTTTGCCAGAAATTAAGCGAAAGGGCCTTTAAAAGAAATTAGGCCATATCAGGAAGAGTGAAGTCTTCTTGGCACTGTTCTCGGCACGGAGAGTTTATTAGTTGCATGATCCACGTTCCCCTCCAAGACCTTATCTTTTAATTTTCTGCTCTCCAGGGCAGTGTGAGTGGGCCTGCAGATTGCCAAATAAAGAGTGAAAGAGAAAGAAAGAGAGAGGGAGAAAAAAAACAGAGTGAGGGAGAGAGAAAGAGCAGAAGGAGAGGGCTCTTCATCGGGTTATTAAAGGGAAGAGAACAATTTGATTTGACACCAAGGTGAAGGCCAGCCACAACACGGCCTCTAAAGAGCTTCAAAGCAGGAGCGGTTCCCTCTCTCTTTTTTTCTCCCACCTTTTTTTCCTCACCTGAGACTAGAGTACAATGTAGCAAATTCTGCAGAACTTGGCAGATTTAACAGAGGAAGCGGACTGACCTGCATATCAATATGGCCTCCGTCTGAATGGGTGAAGTGGCACTTAGCCTTGCTGCAAATCAAATGAAAAGGAGAAGGGATCAGTGTTACTCGGAGTTAGCCTACTTTGCTTCTTTTCAGAGCATCCTCCGGTCAGAACGAAGAGCCTACTTATGCTGCCCATGACAACATGACCAAAAAAAAACGCCCTTGTTGAAGTGGGATTTTGTGTCACGCTGACTGTGTGTGTGTGTGTGTGTGTGTGTGTGTGTGTGTGTGTGTGTGTGTGTGTGTGTGTGTCTGTAGGTGTGAATAATCTTGGTGAAAACATCTAAAGATGGCTCTCCCCATTCACACCTAGGCTGTGCAGATGTTGGCTGGTCTCTTGACCATAAAGGCCAAGGAAGAACCACTGTGAACGGTCACAAGTAGTAGTGTTGGTAGTGGTGCCACTGCATAGGCGTCTGTGTTAAGTGCCCACTTTACATTTGAACCCGACTATTCAGGCTCTTGCAATCTGGTACAGTGAGGAAGTTAAGCGGTTTGGACAGGGGTGTTGAAGTGTCAAGGCACCATTCCCTTTCAGCACACACACACACACAAACACACACACACACACACACACACACACACATATTCCGGAGCACGACGACGATGGCGACGACACACCAGGGTGCTGTAATTGAAGTGCAGAGCAGAAATCTTTTCAATCAGGAATGTGAAGGCTGCACTTTATTGTGCCTACGCATATACACACAAGACAGCGAGCACGGCAGATCCAATAAGAAACATGCACATTGCAAAACAAAGCACGTCATATTTCGCACTGGATAACCACACTAATATGAAGGGAAATTCACGATGGTCTGTCTGATTGGCAGTGAATGCAGCATGTTTTTTTCCCCCTTGATGGCTGTCTGCCTCTCTTCTGATTTTCCTTTTGGATGGGTTTTTGTCACACAGTGATTATTTCGAATTTTCAATCTCTTCAAATGAAGATCGACTTTCTCCATCCACTTAATAACACCAGAACTCATTTCATTGGAAACTTTGGATTTGTGTGATGTCTTCCGACACAAGAAGAGAAACCTTTTCAAAACCGCATAACACTTTCCTGATTCTGGCATAATGTTTTGCCTGACATCTACATTATGCAGTGTTCGTGGATTGCAATACGGAAACTGGCAAATATAATTCTTTTTCTTCAAAGTGAAAAACAGTAATCTGCTTTGACAAACCAATTGTTTCTTTCCTACCAAGAGCATTAAGCATTACGTTCATCCATATCCATTTGTTCCTCCAACGAATTACATATTTCAACCCTTACTAAACTTATATTTTCATCGCAGCAAAGGGATGTATATAGGGATAAGGAGTAAACATAATGAATATTTAGTAAATGTTTCTTTGCACTATGGGACTTTGAGGTAAGTATATGGTAATGCTTAGCATAGATGAGCCTGTTAAGAGGGTAGGAAATAAGTGGATGCTGGTATTACTGCACCAAGACAGTGCCAAGCCTTTTGTGACGGGAAGGCATTGAATGCATTGTTACATAAATAACCATTATTTCCAAGGCCCAGCAGATGTTTCATAAATCTTGTTAGAGGAGGATGTTCGAGTGGGAAGACTTTTCTTCTTCTCCTTCTTCTTCTTTTTCTCCCTCTTCTCCTCCTCACAAATCCCCCTCCCTCACCCATCGATTCCCCATTCCACCCCCTCATCAGTGCGCGTCGCTCTTCAAAAAATCATCCTCCCCCATCTGGGGAACATCAGGCTGACAGTGCACGCCACACCACCATGTGATCATGCAGCTGTGGTGCCATCTATTGGCAGGAGAGGGAACTTCAAAGTGGTCATCATTTGTCTATTTTTTTCACTCTTGGGGTTGAGAGTGGAAATGAAAAATATAAGAAATAGATTCCAGAGAAATACAATGAATGGCTCCTTTGATATAATCTTCTCCTCTCGAAATTTCCTTCAACCAATCGAGCGGCTCAGTGTCCTCCCTTTTGTTCAGCCTTTTGGCTCAAGCTGTTGTGGTAATAGCATAGGCAAGGCAATGCAGTTAATGTGATTGATGTTTTGTTGGTCCGGATCTATTGAAAATCAGGCAGATTTTTTGTAGAGCTCACAACTAAGAGGATTTCATTACACCTTTGATCCTGCACACCTGAGTCTGAGCATTCACACATTCTGGCTCTTCAGACTCATAATAGCTGCATAACGTCAAGGCAGCAGATAAAAAAAACAGAACACTTTGCTTTGCCAGGGGGAGCGCTGGGTAAAAGACTCCAGCTTCCACACTTTTGGATCCTGATCCAATTACAGTGTGCTACAGATACCATGCTTTGATTTTTTTCTTCTCTCTTAGACCAAGTTATGTGAATGCCATCGTAGGCCTATCCTAGCCAATTCTATTTCTGCAACTCTAATAATCAGTGCATCCATCCCATTGCCACAAACAAGTTTTAGGATCACAAATTGAAAAAGTGGCCCATATGTCACTGTAATAGGAGTTTGAGCAGCCACAGATGAGGATAAAATGTGAGAGCATCACAAGAAAACATTGCAAGACTTATTATTACCTTAGGTCTCAATATTATGCAGCTGGACTTGATAAAAGTACTTACATTGACACAATCTAATTGTGCCTGGCTTTACCAGGATGTAGAAATGAATTCAGTGGAGAGAATAATCTCATATCATCTTCATCTCAGCTTAAAGCACTTCACTGAGATTTGATCAAGGCCAATAAAAATGCATCATTAAGTTATAAAAGCAGACAGTCAAGCATGTTAGTCCCAGATGCAAAAGCACCTTTTACAGCCAGTGTCCTAACAAAAAGCTATTTCACTGAATATTGAATTTGTGGCAACACTGCAAGAAAGCAGCATTTACTTGTCATGACCATATCTCAGGAGCCGTCATTCCCCAAACTGTCATTATTCATCAGGGCAGTCAGTAGTTAAAGACTGTCACTATCAGTCAGGGAATATTGACTCACTTTCACAAACGTCATATCTGCTCTTTTTGTGTGGATGGCAAAACAGCCAATGCGGCACATTGTCTTGAACATAAAATAGATTTATAGAGGAGGTCATTTTCACAACAATGTTAAATCACTGGACACTGACTGACATGACAAGTTGCGACATCTTATGACATGTCTATGACATGGTTATGCAGGTCTTATGACACATGATTAATGTGAGGTTTGACTGCATCTGTTTAACATTTACAGAATCTACTGCTGGGTATGTAACAGACCATACATGTGTCATTGCAAATTGTTTACAGCAACTATCTACCGGTAGCATGTGACACATAATAACACACATTTATATCAACACATTTTACAACATATTTTTGTGAAGGACAGATTTAAAACCCTGAGAAGAATCACCACTCAAAGAGTTTTGGGCTACATTCTTCTAGTTTTCCCCGCACAAGGTCTGAGCAAAGCGTGGCGCTTAGAATCTACCACGCATTCTAGATGAAAGTACCTTAGTGCAAAGCATTGTGGGTCTGCCTCTGCGAGTCCAGACAACAGGCTGGGAAAACAACTCAGGATTCGGCATCTCTGAACACCCCTCAACTGACTCTTAGAGTAGCAACACTTAAATCAAAGGCTCGTGCAAAGAGAGGAAAACAGCAGCAGCAGGTTTTTATTTCGGCTGCAGAGGTTTTAGTCTATCTTAGTCTCTCTTTTCTGCCAAGCTGTTCGCCTGATGTGCTCCACCACTCAGATCAATCAGACACAACTTAGTAGTGTTAGTAATTCAGGACAGCGCCCTTGCTATCTCCCCTTTATCTCTCTTACAGTATCAGTGGGAAAAGGGAGAAGGAACGGAGAGAGTGGAAGTTGTCAGATGGCTTTGCTGAGACCTCTGTGAGGAAAACAATGTAAACTAGATAGAGGGACGAGGGAGGGTATAAGCTTCCTCAAAGGCCTCTCTCTGGGGTGTGTGTGTGTGTGTGTGTGTGGGTACACATTTAGATGGAAACTTGTTTTAAAAACCACTATGAGCAGGTTTAAATGTTGAGAGAATCTCCAGGATGCCACCAAGACAGGCGTTTTCTATTAATGACTGATGATAAGAGGGGAAAAAGACAATGCGGAGTTGGTAAATACTGAGTGTAAAACTTTTATTTCAGACAATAATTACAATGCTTCTCTCTCTATTATTACAAGGAAATAATTTACCAGGAAAGTTGTTGCAACATGCACCTTGACTGTGAAATAAAAGTTGTTCTACAACTGAATAGGCACAATAAATAATACCGGAAATGTTTAACATGTAATGCATCCATCTGTAGGGGCAGTTTCTTCATTTCTTCTTGAGTTGAGTGAATTACACGAGACGTCTTTAACGTTCTTTAATAATGTAAAAAAAGGACATTACATATACAGTAATCTGTAGCAGTTCACAGATACAGCAGTAGGCAAAATCGGCCTAGTCACGGTCAAAGACTGTTGCGCTCTAAGTCTTATGCATCACTGTACATTTTTACAGTTCTAAGCCAGTGACATTAGGCAGTTGCCTGTCATCCAATAACCAATAGGGAAACTAAACATTGTAATTTTATCAAACACGCAACAGTCAACAGTATATAATACAGACATAACAAACTAAATAATTTTACACATTTACATCATGGCTCTAACACCATCCATGTGTAAAGAGTCCACGAAAGTTAACAGTACTTATTAGTGCTCACTCATGTGTGTTCATTCACCAGGTGCATCTGTGACTGTTTGTCTTGAACTGAGGCCTATGCATATGAGTGAGGCATCCAATGTATATTCACGAATGTGTAGATGTAATTATCATAAAGACACCTACGGATTTCAATCAGCTTGAGGGAGGGGTTTGAGTGAGGATAGAGGAATATGTCATTTCCAGTCTGCTATGTCAGAAGATTCATAGAGGGTCATAGTGACTGCTACTTGGCCTCTTAGTTGCAGAGCCTTATACACAGAACATTGTTCCCATGTGTATGAATTTGTTACATATAGGCTATGCAAAAAATTGTTTACCATTTTAAAACAGGTTAATTTAAAGATGAACACGGTGTTTCTTCCCCTTAGTGGTCCATAGTATGGGTAACAATTAATAGTGAAACACATACTAGTGAAATACTTACGTCCAAGAAACAGGGGTTATAACTGATAAAGGGAAACGTCCACTCTCCACTAACAGAACTAGGCAATATGTGTCATCAAAGGTTGATTTGTGGCTCCCTTCTCACATACAAATGGTGAGGAGAGAGAGTAGGCTACACTTGAAAGCTAGCCATTATTTTTGTTCTCAGCCATGTCTGGTAGGTGCCTTAGTTATTTTTGGTTGCCAAGGGAATGTTCTGCTATTTATGCACTGCTCTGCATAGTGTGCCTACAAAGCCAAAGTGCAGTACAGTAACTGCATTTTTTGTGAAATTCACTTTTTTACACCAATATAAAATGCCATATCCTCCGATCAATCTATCAAAATCTCATTAATCTACTGAAACATTTCCTGAAGATATAGGGATTTTCATTTTACAGTATCTGCTAAAATACAGTGTGAAAGACAACAATGCTCAGTTTCGAATTTTCGCAGATACTGCACTTTGGCTTTGTGTGCCTACACCACAGTTAAACCGAACACATGAATACCATACCTCCTCATCTCAACTACACATGTAATTATTTCAATATTCAATTTGAGCAAGAATGAGTGCAGTAGTTCATTCTACTTCGATTTGGAATCTTAACCCTTTTATCCCCCGTACCACAGCACCCCATCATAGAGTCTACGTTGGGTGTCTGGGACACTGGTAGCACTAGCTTTGTGAAAGCTGAAAAGTTCTGCTATTCATCCCTTAGTCACCCATCCCAAAAAGCACCCACTGATGTGGCAGTACATTAGAGTCCTTCACACCAGCACTCAGCAAGCCCAAATGAAGATAGATTTTCATGCCATGAGTAGTGGCAAGGGGATGCACTTACAGTATGTGCGCATCAAAGCTCCCATCCAAATTTATTTCCCAATGATGCACCAAAAAATGAGAATTTGTAACTTGACATGCCTTCTAGCCATAAGATAATGCAGGAAGGCAAAAATGTTGCCAACCCTAACCGAATGGTACCTCTTCGACACAGACAGCAAAGCTATGGAAGAAATTGAGAAAACCATGCAACCAACACTTGGACTAAGGCTTGATTTTAAAATTGGGCCACAAATTGTTCCCTGATTGATTCTATCTTTCTTTCAGAAACAATGCATGTGAAAGATTGCAGCAAAAAACAACCGAGGAGCCTATATGAAACTAGCCTAATACCTAACCCATTCACTTCATGCATACTATAGGGTCTGAACACTCCTTTGTATTGGGGAATGTCTCCGCAACCATCTTGGTAAAGGCTTTGGGCAGTTATTTTAGGCAGCTATTTTCATATTCAAATGAATGAGGAGGCATAGGGAGGTCATATTGACATTAAAAACGGTGTTTAAATCAGAATTGAACAATATAAATATCTCCCCCCAAAATAATGCCTCGCTAAAATAATGCCTTGTTTTTTTATTCTTTGCATTAACTTTACAGCAGTGGTTCTCAATTTTTTTCTGCATTCCTCACTTTGGAGCTGGGGAATTTTCAAGCCCTACCTGACCCCATCAACCTGGCAAAATGGTAACATTACTACGCCCATCTAAATTCTATGAGGAGGAGGTTCCAGTGGTGGGCAGCATAATGGCTGAATGCCATTTCACCTTGCTTTGTTTTTACTCTGGGGATGACTGGCTGACTGGATCTAAGTTCTCTAGCAGGTGTATATGGCAGAAGCATTTCTGCTATTAATTTAGGACCCAGGCCATTTAGTGTCTTGTACACAATTAATAGTGCCATGAATTGACAACCAATGCAGAGAAGAGTAATATGGTCTCTTTACTTGGTTTTAGCTAAAGGTCTGCAGCAGCATTCTGAATTAGCTGGATTTCTTGGGGAGGCCAGTGAGGAGGGCAAACAAAAACAAAACACTGTGTGGAGTTTCTCTGGGAACACTGAGGGGAGGGCTGAGCTTACCTCTCTAGTGTGTGAAAGGCACTTTAAAAATACAAACTTTTTTTGTTAATTATATTGAAATAGATTACATTGTGTAATTATTATTATTATTATTATTATTATTATTATTATTATTATCATTACTTAAAAGTACTGCAATTGCCATAATGCATTGTTTGAAATGTGTAAGATGTAATGTTTCATCCAATCATGTGTTAGTTTAATAGCAGTGATTTGTATTGGGCCATCAGAATTAAGGATGCATTACGTAATCTCGAATCTGCTGCCACCTAGATGTTAATCTGAGAACACATTTGTGCTACAAAGTAAACAGACACAGTGCTGGGTGCTGAAACAGAAATATATTTTTTCAAAAGTTTAATTTAAAAGTTTAACAATTTGGAGACTTAGGCCTACAGGGGAGCATACCTATGGGTCCTATGTTCTCAGGGCTCTATGTTCCCAGGGCCCATGATCCCCAGTTTTTCAAACACACAGTGGCTGAATCTTAATGTCCCCCCTCACAGATTTTGATTCCTGCTAACTTTGTGAGGGCTTAGAAATTGTGAAGTGCATGAGGGCTCACTCTAACCCTTTTTGTGCCCTTTCCATTTATGCAGACTACCCAGGCGAATTACCAACAATTCATAATGTTCTGACATGAAACCCAAAGGGAGGCTACATGTTTTTGGTGTTTTGGTGTCAATTTAACATGTCACAGGTGATGTCCCATTTGTGTTATTAGCATGTTGAACCTTTACATCCTCTCATACTCAATCACTTATCAATGGATATCAGTTAAGTTTTTGAGGGTTCAGAGCTTAGACCTGAGGGGGGATATTGAAATTCAGCCATTAACCCTGTAGGGATCAGGACAAGGATTAAGTTTAAAGTATTGCATAAGCATTGTTCAGACTTTCCTACTATACACATTTTGAACACAACTATACACACTATAACCAAATATTGTCATGAGTGTTATGGTCTCTAAAAAGATCTTTGGTGTTCTGGGTCAAATAAAATACTTATACGTAAAATATACATAACATACTGTTTTTTGTCCATCTTTATTAGTCTGAGAAAAAAAAGCACAAGTCCAAAAGAAAACTTAATTGGCATATACTGTAAATGTGCATCTGAAATTTGTCTTAGACTGATAGGAAGAATCTAATTATTATGAATTTGATGTGTGAAAGGAACACAAAGAAGATAGGGCCCTGGGAACATAGGACCCTTTTTCATGTTCCCATTATTTACCATGTTAATCTGGAGAACATACAGTAGGACCCTGGGAGCATAGGACCTTGGGAACAAAGGACCCTGGGAACATAGGACCCTCTAACTGAAAATAGGCCCCTGGGAACATAGGACATTTCTCAGTTGGAAATGTCGGTGATAACAACTTTATTCAAAAGTGAAATTTTCTGCTGGACATGTCATTCTTCCTACAGTCAACAATCAGTGTAAGTTATGTTTTAAACCTGGGTTCGCATTGTAGCCCAGCTGGGCTACACAAGAGATAAATGTTAGCCAAACATTAGGATACCTCTGATTTTCCAAGCTAACTTTCTGGGCTTGACATTTGCACTGAGCGAATGGCCATTCCATGCCCTGCATTCTGAATGTGATCACAAGCTTTTTTAACATAGCCTATGTGCAACATATGAATGATTAAATCCAACTGAAACAAAAGAATGTTCTCTTTTGCCGTCCTCGGTGGATGAAGAGGTAGTTGCACACAGGCTACTCACGAATTTGACAGTCCTAGCGAATATTATTACAGGTACTCTAAGCGATGTTACGCGGTTTCTAAGCAAAAACATTTATTGTCACATACAGCAAACATCACCTTACCATCCACTAGCTGCCTGTGCCCTGAATACACTGTAAAAAAGTGGTCTCTGTGGACAGCCCAGGCTCCAAAAATGGCAAAAAAACAACCTAGTCCAGCTTGGACCATAAACACATAACAAACTGTTCCAGCCAATCACCAACAAGATAGGCGTAAGTTACAATTGCACGGAAGGGAGTATATAAGTATATATACTTTTTTGATCCCGTGAGGGAAATTTGGTCTCTGCATTTAACCCAATCGGTGAATTAGTGAAACACAAACAGCACACAGTGAACACACAGTGAGGTGAAGCACACACTAATCCCAGCGCAGTGAGCTGCCTGCTTCAACGGCGGCGCTCGGGGAGCAGTGAGGGGTTAGGTGCCTTGCTCAAGGGCACTTCAGCCGCGGCCCACTGGTCGGGGCTCGAACCAGCAACCCTCCGGTTACAAGTCCAGAGACAGGACAGGTCTGTTTTTTGATTGGCTTAGCTCCCTGTAGCCTATGCTGTCGATTAGAAGTTTTTGGCACACTTGGCTGCAAAAATCTTAGCGCTTTAATCTTTGCTTGGCTGTCGATTCGAGGATGCCAAAGTGTAGGCCCGCCTAAGTCATATTATGCGCTAGTTCGAGACATAGAAATGCCAGAAACTTCGTTTTTTGGTACACATTTAGTTGACAGTGCTGTATAGCCTATTAATGGACATTGGAATCGACCAAATACCAGCTAGTTCAGCTATATCGCGCTAGCAGATTTGTGTACTGTCACAATGGTTACTAAGGAAAGGAAATGCATGCCTTTAACCAGCAATCCTATACATGGATTTCTATGCAACGTCACGAAAACATGCGTGCGCAACCAAGAGGCAGAAAGCACCATAGAACAGCATAGAGCAATGCAAAAGAGCACAAGAATAAAATGAGTTTTTGTGCTGAAAACTGCACCAATTCGAATTCACGATGGTTAGAGAACATAGCCGTGGGAAGTGGGGGTGCTGGGGTGCAGGAAAGTATTTATGTGTCATACCACTCACGATCAGAAAAAAAGAAGCTCTCCGTCCCCCTGTCTATTATTCTATTATGCACTAAAAATGTTACATTAGACCTGGGAGATCTAAACAAAAACTAAACAAATTAACAAAACAAACCTGAGGGAGATATCCTATGACGCTAGCTTTATGGTATGACAATATGCCATATTAAGTAGCTGAATATTACCGTGAGTTTCCCAAGGAGCTGAACGGCCGCCTCAATCTTCAGCTTAAAATGATGCATAGTGTTATCGGGGAGTCTCGGTGCACCACGGTGAAAGGTGGCATGGATATTGAGTAAACTCCATCCACAAACAAGAGCTCTCTTCAGCAAGGTCAGGGACGGATCATGGATTGTGCCAAGTGTGCACGTGCTGAATCTGAAACCTTTAATTGTTCTAAAAAGCCTTTCAAACGTGTCAATGACGTCATTCATTAGCACAATGCTAGTGTGCTAGGCAACTACGACCCAACCTGTGAGAAAACGAAAGAACATAACTCCCAGATTATTTCACTTTTGATTGATAATCCATATCCATTTTGCGAGAAATAAAATAAAATCTGAGGGTTTCAGTTGTTAAATAGGTGAAAACAATACATTTAGCCATGTTAGCATGTATTTTGGACTCGCCCGCGATCACCATCTAGGTGAACTCTGGTGAACTACAGCCAAATTCGGTTTGTATGGGATTAATAGAGAGTGGGGAGGCTCTCCGTAGACTAGAGGTGGATTTTATCGTTCGTTCTCATGACACAGTTCACGTCGTTCAGTTTGCCAAGATGATTCGTTCTGAATCGTTCGTTCGTTCAGTCGCATTTCTGGTAGCCTACAACGTAGTTCAGTGGTGAATAATGGAATGCAGGTTCTCAGCTCCTCGTTTGTGCAAACGGTCAACACAACACTGCAATTGTAGTGGCAAATATATAGCTGCAACTTCATGATTATGTGTACTTTTAGACAAAACAGCAGTAGCTAATGTGTTCATTCACCTTGACATTAAATTGACATATTAGAGGTAAATAGAGTAGACTACGGCTAGATCAGCTAATTTCTTTTTAAAAAATGTGTTCATTCATAAAGGAACAAAGACCCATTAGGCTATGCCGACAAACTTGTTTAAAGGCTTGGCAGAAAGATTATATTGATGAAAAGGTTTTAAGTCCCCATTTTGCTAGGCTACAGAGCCATAATCACTCTTCTAGCCAAGAACGAGTGACTGACTTAACGAGAACAACAGAAATACAAACAGCATGCATTTACCATTAGACAGATATTTAAATGTAAATGCCAATATTGAAATGCAAAATGGAATTGTTAATGTAAACTATCACTATCACTATTTTTTATCGTATGCTCTCCCACTAGTCTCAGTCACTAGAAGCTAGCCCATTTGTTTTTTTTTTCATAGAAACGGTTGCTATGCTTTCATGCTTTCATGCCCCTCATTGGCTAATTCGATGAGAACGTTTTAGAAACAATATAGACAACAGCATACGATTGGTTTGGCTCTCACCTTAGGAAGCTGGGCCATAGGCATTCACAGCAGCACTAGGTCAGTGTGATTCAGCGACGAACGAAAGAACAAACAAGAACTGGAAAGGCGAACCAGTTCAGGTTGTTCATTTTAAAGATCCATTCGAACGAACTAGTTCGTTCGCGACCGACCCACCTCTACCGTAGACGGGCTCTGGTCACTCACAGCAGCAGGTGAACTTGAATAAGGACATGGTGTTTTTTTTAGTGTTAGCTAGTTATAGGCTAGGGCCCAGTTTCCCGATAACGACGGTGACAATAATTCAGTGGAAATGCATGGATTCCAGTTGCTGCTACTGGAAGAAACTGGAATCCATGCATTTCCACTGAATTATTTTTGGAATCTGATCCCTTATCATACCTGTTCATTCTTACTCCTTGCTCGACTTATCGTGACTAAATTCAAGATGGCTGCAAACGTTAAACTTCGTGAAGATACTGTCTGTATAAATCGTCTTGTAAGTAAACTACCAGTGCTTTTTCAAAGTTCTCAATGTCTCGTTTTAAATGTCAGGGCCCTAGGAAGTCTACCAATGAAGTGTGGAGATACATTGAGCCTCGTAAATGGGTGTAAAACAGTGATTTATTTGCATGGCTAGCCCGATGCCGAAGCACCACTACTGAAAAAGTTGTTGGTAGCATCGGCTAACTAGCGCCAGATTTTGGAGTGCAGGGGACAAGTCGAGATGGGCTATGAGACATACGTTCACACTCGGTATCATGTTTCAATACACTTTAGGTCAATATCACACCGGAATTCTCCTTTAAGAACACGTTTGAAGATCAGAAAGAAGTCGAGTAAGAAAGAGAGGAAATGTGTAGGCTTAGATTTTGATGCAGTAGGCTACAGACTAAACCACATGTTGCTTTCTCTGCTTTTTACCTTATAGGCCTAATAAAATATTCACTTAGCAAAGATAATGTCAAACTATTCTGGCAACGTCTCGTTTCATAACTTGATTGCATTTTTGTCCGCTTTTCATCACATTATTATGACCATTAAATGTAGGCTATTTTGCACGCTAAAATCTGATTCATCACAGTTAAACACAATAAAGAATGGGAACGTAAACTGGATTATGTATTCTAAGTTGTAATTCCTCTGTATGTCCTGTTGGTGACCTCAGTGAGAAGTACTGTTAAGACGCTCTTAGCCGGTAACGAGTACTCTGGAGCACTTGTAGATCTACGAGTGTTTTCACGACACTCTTAAGTTCCGATGGTTTCGGGAAACAGTCGGCAAATCTTAAGACGTTCGTAAGAGGGACTTTACGACGCTCTTAGGCTTAGGATGCTTTCGGGGAACTGGGCCTAGTTATAGACCTAGTGCAGTGTTTCTTAACTGCTGGGTCGGGACCCAAAAGTGGGTCGCAGAACCGTTCTGGGTGGGTCGCACAGCTTGTGGTTAAAAATAAATAAAAAAAATCGGCAATTTAAAATGCTGCCTTATCAGATCTAATGTTGGACCTTTATTTTGATAAATTCATAGCCTACATATCAGTCATTGCCATGGACATAGACAATGTTTATATGACAAGTCATGTTAGACATAATTTTAGTGGTAAACGCAAGTAGGCTGCTACTCTGAATATTTGAAGTACCCTACAGTAGGCTCGGATATGGATTCACTTAAACTGAAGACAAAATAGGACAGATAGCCCATTGTGTGGTGTGCAGTAGATGGCTGGCACATGAGAGCATGAAACCATCAAAACTAAAATGCCATATGGAAACAAGGCACCCCTGTCAAAGTCATACCTGTCGAGTACTTTGAAAGGTGACATCAAGAGTTAAAGACTTCACAAATGTAGTGTCCCCACCAAAGCTCAGACCAAACCTACTGTACGCCCTTGTCGTATGTTGACAGTTAGCAGTTCAGCAGAAGAGAAGAAGAAAGGGGCGTTCCCATTTGCGAAAACAGAAACCCGCACGAGAACGCCCGTTTCAAGACAGTTAAAAACTTGATAGTCATCGTGTGTTCTGCACATATGCTGCAGTACTCCATTCACGAGTGCATGAAAGAAATGTGAATATGATTTGCTTACTAGGGCGGTGGTAGCATAGTGGCTAAGGAACTGGGTTAGCATGCAGTAGCCTGAAATGTTGTGGGTTCAATTCCTCAGTTGTGCCCTTGAGTAAAGCAGTTAACCCCAAGTAGCTCTAGGGACAATGTAGTCCCTTGTAATATAATTGACATATGTAAGTCACGTTGGATGAGTGTCTGTTAAATGTAATGCTAGCACATTTAAGTATTAAAGAGTCTTTGTAGCCTAACACTGCATACAGTTGTTAACATTTGGGCCAGCAGCTCTAGGCTCTAGGCCGGGACCATACCTACTGTATGTTCCCAGGGTCCTATGTTCCCCAGTTCAAATCAATTCTTTCCACAAGTCAGCATTTATGCACTTTACCCAGGAAAATTAATAAGAAATCATAATGCTGTGATGTGAAACACAGTCATCCAAATAAAAGGGAGGCTACACATTTTTGGTTTTGTCAATTTAATAATTATGTCACAGGTGATGTCCCATTCCTGTGATTAGCATGTTGAACCCTTACAGCCTCTCAAACTCAATCTGTACTGACCTCGGAGAATATTCTTATTCAGCTAGCCAGCAAGCTAAACACGTCTACACAATAGGTCCCAGAAACCGGGTGAAGTTGACCATTTATGTGAAAGGTGTGAAACTGAAATACAGAGACATACACCAGTAAATACATGGTAATATGAGTGTTGCAAATAGCCTACACAAAATTAAACCAGTTTGGAAGAATATAATATAGACTAATAGGCACTAGCATGGTGAATAAGAAAATAACACAAAGGCTACAGAGGAGGAACACACACACAAACTTCCCTGCTGCTTTAACGATATGTTTCTAAATCATTACTACCCATGAATACATTGTGTTCTGGCCTTGCCAGTTCTCTTTCTATAAGAGACTTTTATTTTGATACACTTTACGCTGAAGCAGCAGGTAGCAAGACTTTTATGTGATTCAAATGTTTAAATTATAACAGCAAATGATTCTTATACTTAAAATACACATGAAATACTGGGTTACACTTTACTTGACAGTATCGACATAAGAGTGACATGACACTGTCATGAACGTTGTCAAAAACGTTTATGACATAACGCTTCTGTCATTTAGTGTCATTCATTTTTTGTTCCTTTTCAAGTTAGGGTTAGGATTAGGGTTATGTTTAGGGTTAGAGTTAGGGTCATGTGTAATGACAGTGTCATGTCACTCTTACAATATGTCGATACTGTCAAGTAAAGTGTTACCAAATACTGTTTTTGTGGTTCATCTTTGTTTGTCTGATGAAATAACCACAAATCCATGAGAAAGACAGGGCCCATAAAAGACCTTGGGACCCATGTATGTACTTTTATTATTTTTGATTCCCTTTCATGCAGTTATTATGACCACTGCACTAGCGAAGCGACGGTCAAATAGGTCTAGTCAGAGTTTTTTTTCTTCCAGATTTTTTTTTCTTCAGTAAATTTGTGTCATCGATTCCCGGGACACTGAAAGACTGGGCTGCATGAAACTTGGTGAGCATGTGGCCCCACAAGGATGACACAGAACCATTGTTTTTCGTTTTGATTTGTCACCCACCCCCCGAAACGAGGGTAGGCTGGACACAGTTTTCTTTTTTTCATATGTTGGTCTCAAGGGGCCATGTAAATTGACAAGCGTGATTGATTTTAGTGGAGAGAATGTGCAGGACTGGCAGGCGGTCATATTTTGTAGCGCTCTGCGGTACAGCTGGTTCCATGCGCATTTTGAATAGGTCCTGTAAGACTGTATAGTGGGAGAAAATAAATCCAGATGAAAGGACTTTGGTCAATGCAGACCATTCAGACCTATTTTGTTTGGGACAGATAATACAATGTCAATAAGAGATTTTACAATGTCACTATAAAAACAAACTTGTATCCCGCTTTATCCTTGAAAAAGATGGATTCCTCATCAAAATATAAATTTTAAGAGTGTAAGTTTGTGAGAACCATGTAAACAGTCCTGTAAATGAGAACTTTTGTGAAGCTTTTATTCAGAGTGCAATATCTTAACATGTTTACAAAACCTATTTTGTGTAAATATTTAGGTTTAAATTTAGGTGTAAATATTTATGATTTCTTTATTGATTCTCAAAGAAATATCATTAGAAATCTTGTCATGTTGTAGGCCTATTCTACAATAAATTAATAATAGAAATAGCCTCTGCTAAATGCATTATACACGAGACTTGGCTTTGTCTGGCTGTTTATTAAGTGGTAAATGGCCTGCCACTTCACAGAAGTTGTGCCATGTGCTCCTTGGCATTACCTTATTTGCTTCTAGCTGTTTCATCTCAAGTGTAACTTGAGGATACTGGTCAGGTCTGTTGCAGTGAAAGCTTGTGGTTTTGTAGGGGTTTAGAAGATGAAAACTATGAGACAGCTGGAAAGTTTAGAGGTTATTAATGTCTCCGAGCAGCTGGAAATAGCAACAGGCTGCCACTTCACTTCTCAATAGCCAACGGATGACAGAGTCACTTTGTGTGCCATAAGTGGGCTAATTAGCCTTTTTCCAAAACAGCACTCGCGCTCCCAAAAAGTGGTGATACTTGACTGAAAGAGTGAAGCCAAATGGCCTCCTTGAATCTCATACGGATGACGAGTGAGTCAATGGGTTGGTGTCTTAGTCCTTTTATGAGGAAAAAAGAAAACAGTTTGAGTATCAGTTTTGTGCTCTGTGTCGCACTGAATCAGCAGTGGAGCTGGTCATTTGTCTCACAGACGCCTAATGCTAATATGAAACATGTCCAGTAGGTGGCATTAGAAGTTCAATTATTCAGGTGAAGGCACATCTTTTACTCCTTGAGATATCCATATATCTGTCCATTTTTCTGAGTTTGATATCATTTGGTAGAGCCCATCACAACGGGGAGGCCCATTGTCATCTAACCCCTTTTTAACGAGTGCTAGTCACTCAGCACAGTAAAGGTTAACTTAGTTACACTAAATGACACTAAATAATGGCATGGCAGGATCTGTACCGAATTCCATATCAACATATTGCAAAAACATAAAGCATTATGGTCATTGTAGTGATAAAATGAAACAGTAATAAACACTATAAACAGATTTACAGGTGCTTACAGTTATATCAAATTTATAGGCTAAACTATCAACTTCAAATGCATTATCTTGTTATTATCCTGCTTCATATTACCACAATATTTGTCTGCTCAGGAATTTTTCCTTGATTCCAGACAACACATGCATAACATACAACGCATAATTCATTGCTTAACAGTGCAATAACTGCTTAGCCTACATCTATGTGTAGAGAGTGATGAGCAAATATAATCAAAACATTTAGTTTGTTTTATATACAGAGGAATGACAATTGCTTATTTGGTCCCGTATGAAGATCTCCTGGCTATTCGGAAGGACTAAAGAGGAGGAGCTGCTGGAAGCTTCCTCCTGTGTTTCCATTTGTAAGTGATGGACCATTGCCCAAGTTGGCCAGCACTTGGTGAACATCCACCCTCCCCTCCTCTCCTCCCCCTTCCCCACAAGCTCCATTCACTTCAGCTCAGATCAGAGGCAAACTTGCCGACGCCACAGTGTCGCATTCTGGGGATGGCTCCGCGTGTTGGGGACGCTCTGATGTGCCACCTGGCCCTCGGTACCAGCAGCCAGGAACTCTCCCTGACCCCCCCAATGAAAAACTCGTTTGCCATCGGAGACACGTCAGGGATGTCTCTGAGGACCGTTTGCATGCATTCCCCATATGACGAGGACAGACGAAAGAGACAAGGAGAGAGTGAGAAAGAGACAGAGAGAGAGAGAGATCACCAACATCTATTGGAAGAGTTTTCCACCCCCCACTGCCTGTCATGTCAAACTCACAATCCTTACCCAGTGCACCCTCCCACCCTCGGTCTGTCTAAACCCCCTACTCTAATTCAGTCAAGCTTGTCCAGCGCCTGGCCTCGTAGATACATAACCGCACATCAAAGATGATCCATTTGGTGCAAGACAAACCGGCTCCGCACAGTCTCAGCGTGATCTGACACAGCCACCATTACACGCTACAAGTGTCTGCGAAATATGTGTTAAGTGCAGAGGAGAGGGAGAAACAGAGAGAGGGGGATTTATTTAAGGAGAAAGGCTCGGAGTTAGTTATGGCAAACATATTGAATGATCTGCATGAGGACCCAACAGTTGACATTTTACGACGAACAAATGTTGTTTGCACTGTGTACTGTGTCTTTTATTTGTCCTACAATGTTTAAAAAGTATAGCAACAAATCTGTGTTTTTGCTTGTTTTGAATAATTTGTTCATATATTTATTTTGAACTTACAACAAAATGATGCTGTAACATTGTCTGCATTTTCCACATCGGAAATTGTGAATGCTACAAAAAAGAATAAGACTAACAACTAAAAAGATGAGTTTTAAAATGTCACCTTAACTTACCATAAAAATACCCTTTACAAAATTGTAACTCTTGCATTTCACAATCCTTTCAAACCATACAATTTTGAAATCAATACTGCAATATTGTTATCCCATCATGACAATTTTACAAAGGCACAGTTTCTTGATTAACCTGTTTTTGGAACATGTAATGTCTGTGCTCAAAAGCCCTCTGAGCTCCTAACTAATTGGCTCGTACTTTCACACTATTTTAGAATGACATGCTTCTACAAATGTTTAGTTTTTAAAACGCGCTGACATGTTTGAGTTTTTGACTGAGTGTTTGTCAGCTGGACAGGTGTGTGGATGAAGTCCTGCTCATTCCAGCACCTTCGGCCTGGTAAGTTAAGCCACATACACCAGGCTTTCACGCCCTTAACACGTCGCCGGCCATTCGAGCCGTGGACCCCACAGGCAGCCTGCCCCATGCCCCGCGATCCTGGCCCTCACCAAACCATAATATTTTCCCCAAGAGTCAAGTGGAGACAATAGCAGACCTTCTCAGTTGGTCTGATTTGCTCAAGAGACATTCTCTCCACCTGTCTCAGGTCAGAGGTCGATGCCGTGAGTCAGGGGTTGTTGGTCATATGACCTGATTGGATAGTTCGCTTTTTTTTAACCTGAGAAAATGAAGATGTAGTATATCACTGAGTTTTGATAAGATTTATTTAATTTATTAAATATGTTATAGAATGAATGCATCCATAGGTGTAGGTCCATAGGTGTTTGTTTATTCAAATATATTTATTTATTTAAAACAAATGTTTTATTTAGCCATTGGGGTAAACACATTTAAAGATTGCCTTGAGCAGTTAGGGTGTGTCTTATTCATGTTTTGGCCATGTTTAATAACATTATCATTAGGGAAAATCTTTTTCACAAAAATAGAATAATTGCATTGCTTTGTTTAGAAGCTTTGACTGATTGGTTTGGAAGTATGTTAATGAACTTGAGGGCACATTTTCATTTTGGAAAAGTCAAAAGCTTTCACATGTCACAGTACTGTCTCCAGAGAGGTTCGGGTGACTGCCAACTATAGGACAATGCAAATTGGCAGGAGACAATAAAGATTTAACGAGTCACATTAAAGCCATCTGAAAGCACAAACAACTGTCACGCGGACACCGTGCTTCCAAAGTGCCGCACGTTGATGTGCGGCTTGCAGACGTTGACTGGAACATGGATGAGATCGCTAGGACACCATGTATCACGAACACACACACGCACGCACACACACACACACACACACACATAGTGAAATACCATGGACTTGTAAGGCTCTTTTTCAAAAGACAGGTCGACGGACAGACGCCGCTTTTAGCAGCAGTCTTTTCTCGGGACGCAACACGGAGGGACAGAAGGCATGGGCTCGGCCTAATTAGCCTGAAAAACAATAGCTCCCCAATCGCCATTCCATTGTGCTCTGCGGCATTGTCCCGCAGCTCCTGTTACCATCTCCTGATAAACAAGTGGCTAAATTAGATGCACAGTTGTTGCCATTGTCCTGCTTCTCTTGATACCTAAACCCCCTTCTGTTGGCCCCGCAAACCTCACCACCCCAGAAACCCCATACGCGAAAGCCGTCAGGCCTAGGCGAATTGGGCCCCTGTGGGGAATTAGCGTATGGTAAATGACACGAAGAAAGGGGAGTCTCAATACAGCGTGTTGTCTCACCACTTAGCTCTCCGCTGGCCGAGGCACAGGTAATTAGTGAACAGAGAGAGAGCGAGAGCACGAGGCTGTGGTCGGTGCGGAGATCTTAATGTTATTTTGATGGATGGCGTCAAAGGCGATTTCTAGGTCGGAGCGCGGCGCAGATTATGAGCCAGCTGTTCCCAGGCCAAGGAGCGTATGCTAGGATAAGAGTGGGCGCTCTAAGGCCCTGCTGATGGAGACAGCCTGATTAATGCCCTCCAATTAGAGCGTCATTGAAAGTCATATTGCCTGCAGACAGTTGAAGAGGGCCTAATGTGCAGCGAAACATCTACCAACTTTCCGTGCTTTGTTTTAAGGTCAATTTTACATATTGGAAAATATGCATGAGAAAGCATTTTAGTATACATGTTTCATTTGAAAAAAAGAGATTGGAGGAGATTTGAGAGAATGATTTTGACAATTAAATCACATTTTACTGCGTATTTTAATTTTACTGTAACCCTTTTGCCAGCAACTGGATTGTGCAATTGAAACACACTATATTTCTTCATGGGCCATACCAGTGGAAGTACGAAAGCATTAGCCTGACATTACCGTTCATCTTGCAGTATGTTTTTTATAGTGGAAACATTAATAAAATCCAAGGTCTTGTCAGGTTCTGACTCGCAGCGGGCCTGTCGACTCTATTACCTTTGAGCATAAATGAACTGTGCCATTAGTCATCCACATTCTTTCTTAATGCTATTATACACATCCGAGGCTACTCCAAACAGGCCCACTTTGTTCCATGAAGTTTGCCATAGATTTTGAGCAATGCTTCTGAGATACTTAAAGATGTTATTATTCGGTTGCTTCTAAGCAGTTTTCACTTTAAATTAACAGGGTTGTCAATGACCTTAACAATGTAGTAATATGCTGTCATGGTTCTGTTGTTTGTTTGGCGTCATATTAAAGGACAAGCTGTCAGCAATGAAGAGCACAAATGGTCCTTAGTATTCAAATGCATTTGTAGAGATTTGTAGAAAGAGGTCGTTACCTGTCCTGCCATAATGCCGGACTAACAGTGAGTCATATAGTGGATGACTTTTAGATTTAGGCTTCAACAATCTTTGGACAAAAGTCACTGCTGAATTATGTTATGTACAAATTAATATATGGGTTGAGAATGAGTAACCGCCATGTCTTTTAATAAATGGATGCATATGAAAGCCATTAAGCTTGATTCAATGAGATGTGTAATATTCTATGTGACATGGGATATTGCATGTAGTTTACATAGTTGCAGCAGTGTGGGTAAACTATTTAGTCATCATGAACTTCTAAAGACTGACTGTAATCCTTTTGGAGACCTACAGCTGCTATTAAAAGACTAGCTGACCGGTTTTATTTCCAGAGCTGCGTCGTCTCGATAGAAATGTGTGCTGCATGACAGAATGCAGAAGTTGATATTGCTCCTTTCTCCTGGCACTGTCTGTGTGTGTGTGTGTGTGTGTGTGTGTGTGTGTGTGTGTGTGTGTGTCTTATGAGTACAAAGGGTCAAGGCCGAGGACAACTGGAAGGAGCTTGTTAAGTGTCAGGGACTCGTGCCGTAGGGAACCCTGAGCCATGTGTGGCATCCCACTTGAGCCTCACTCTCCCCTGCAGCCCCTCACCACACGCCTGGGGGGTCCCCAGCACAGCGCTTCTCTCTCATCCGTCGCCGTGGACATATTATGTCTACCACCCCCCCCACCCCCCACACACACACACACACCACCCACCCTCCTCCGCAAACCCCCCCAACCCCCACCCCCTCCCCCCCCTCTTGAGCTTGTGGGCCCTCGATCGTATAGAAACCAAAAATAAACAAATCAACAAAACAAAAGGGTTTCGCTGGGACAAAAGCGCACTGGTGCGGGGCCCACCTGCATCTGTTTGGAAATGTCATGGAAGCCCCTTGGACAGCTTCTCCCCCCCCCCCCCCCCCCCTACCTTCTCAATCCCAACCCCACCCTCGTCATCTCCCTGCTCAAGCACTGTCGCCTTTCCAGGCCACGGTGAAGCGCAGTAATGCTACAACAAAGCACTGGTGCTCAGTCTTCAACAAGCGACTGTATTCAAGCTAGAGTTAGATACAGTTACACCAGCTAGGGGCATTAGCGCTTTTATTGCACAGCTCTGATTTTTTTTTTTTTGTGGTATTTTTTTATCCCAACGACCTCGCTTAATGCACAGACTGGCAAAGAGTGTGTGTGTGTGTGTGTGTGTGAGTGTGTGTGTGTGTGTGTGTGTGTGTGTGTGTGTGTGTGTGTGTGTGTGTGTGTGTGTGTGTGCCTTTTTCAGGCCTTGCCAATTCATCCAGGGTGGATTACTTTTCTGAGCTCTACTGGCTCGGGCAGCTCTTTTGAATGGATTTGTTTTTTCATTGTCAGCCTACAATAGCTCATTGTGTGGGCCGTTTGTACAAATGTGGTGCAATGGAGCATAAATCATATGTTCTCCACTGAAGCCAGCGATCCTCATCAGGTGCAGAGTGTCCAAATAGATAGCTGATAGCATCTGATATCGGAAGATACACATGAACACGGGCCGATAAAGTGTCTTTTGGTTGTATCAACACAGTTTAATATTCACACTGGCCACACATGCAGGACGATGATGTTGCTCATCGTAGTAAAGAGGATTAAAGCATGGCAGCATATTTACTCTAAGTATGTTTCGGTTCTTAAAGCACCACTATGCAAGTTTTTTACCTTAATAATATTTTGATGTTAAACAAACTTGTAATAGGGAGAATCTTGCTCCTAGCATAACTGGCAGCGCCTTGCAGGCAGAAAACGAGCCTTG
This sequence comes from Alosa sapidissima, assembly GCF_018492685.1. Lineage (NCBI taxonomy): Eukaryota > Metazoa > Chordata > Actinopteri > Clupeiformes > Clupeidae > Alosa > Alosa sapidissima. The sequence continues at coordinate 19,570,212 of NC_055971.1, read as the reverse complement.
CAATTTGGCTTATGGCGGCCGGAGACAACTCGCGAGAATCGTGAAACATTACCTCGTCAGTATAGGCCCTATAGCTCTTTGGAGATTGTCTTCACCTCTTGTTAGTCCTTGACTCCAAAACAAATGCACATTTACCATGTCCAAGGGCTCGTGAGTAGTGTTTACAATGGCAAAGTAAAATATCAACATTTCGCGACTCTAGGGTGAGATCTATAGCAAAATCCCCAACTACATTGGATACCTTTAAGTAAAGATCTTAGCAGCCAGCCCCAAATGTTAGTGAAGACTGTACAGACAACAGTAGAATAAGGAGTGTCAAAAATCTGACTGTATCAAGATGGTTTTCCAGTACTTAAGACAATAGCAGTTTCATCAACAACAAGACTATGAGAAGCGAGAGAGAGAAAACAGACCATAAACTTTACAGTGGTTTACATAGTGCCACCTGCCACAGTGGGAAGACTTCCAATGGACCTCAAGCAATATACCAAAAGGTAGTACATTGTTTGTTTATGTGGGCAGACAAAATCACTGTGCACTATACATTCCATTAAGAGCACGGCATCTTTAATGACTGGTTAGCAAGTATCAGTGTCAGAGGCTACTGCAACTGCACACCTGGAAAGGAGGATCACATGTGTCTGATAAGGCAGCTGTTGTTGTTTTAGTGGCCTTAAGGATGTTAGCTCATCCTCTACCTGCTGCCTCTGACATTAATACGAAATGGAAAGGGAGGGCCAGAACATCCTAGTTGTTAAGCTCTTTCCTTCTGGATACTGCTAAGCAAGGCCGGACAGGAGGGCCTAGCCACTGATTATTGTTATCAGGCGACTCACAGCCAGTTCTGTAATCAACTGTCTTTGTATGGATGGAGAAGCCAAACAGAAGCTGGACGTTGGCATGGAGATAAAGCAGTGGAGTTGACACAGTTATGCAACCGCAAGAATCACATAGTGGGGGAAAAAGAGAGAGAGAATGAGTAGGCCTATCTTATTAACCAAGGTTCCAATATGTATTCTATCCTGTGGCGTGCCCAGTAGCTCTAGAGGATAATATGTTGTTTAGCCAGCGGGTGACCCGTGGTTTTAAAAAAGCATCCCACGATTGCCAGCCTGTGGTCTTTCGAAACGCGCAGGGATTTAGCGTTTCAAAGGCGCACCGGGAAAAGCGTGAAAGCTCCTGCAGCAACCACCCCCCCCCCCCCCTCCCCCCCGGCATATTGTTTTGCTGTAATAAGGGAAGATCAGGTTTCCCGTGGACTAATATAGGCTGCAAATTGCATCTATAAATTTCTCTTTCATCGCACCAGGGCTAACAAGCTAATAGGGGACGCCTGCTGCCCCAAGCCCGACCTGAGCAGGCCGGAGCCCGGGGGCTGCTGCTGCTGCCGTCCCCACTCTCTGGCTATTTCTCATTTCCTTATTGGCCCTTTCAGAAGGTATTACAGAGGTGACCACTGATTTTAGCTTTAGATCTGACTTTTATTGAGTGTATGTTCATTACACATCCAAGGGTTACGACTCACTATTTTTGTCGTGAGTCACTGTGTGATATGATGCTTTCGTAGAGGACGTCATGTCATTTTCAAATTATGGAAAATATAAGGAGTAGAAATGAGTGTATAGTCTTGATCATATCTACTGTACAAAAACAAACCGTTTTATCAGTTATTAAATATTTCAAATATTAAACTTCTCTTTGATTTGAATGGTGACATGTTGAGAGCATAACATGCACATATATCCTTTATCACAATGGACAGCTATCATACAAAACATCTGTATTTTGTATCATTTTTTAAAGAGTTTTTTTTTTTCCTGGAGCTCAAACGATATGAAGATATCTTCTTCGTGGAGCCCTCCATCCACACCTGTCTCACCTGCGGGTGCACTCTACACCAGGGCTGTGTCAGAGGTGTCACTGCATGGCCTGGCCCCGATGAAAGGGTTAAGCTCCTTGCTGCTATCCGCCTCTTTCTCCCAGTGGAACTGGAGTGACCATAAGAAGGAGCCCCACCACCACCACCCTTACTTACCCCCAACCCCTCCATCAGAAGAGTGTTATCGGGGCGACTCGGCTGCAAGAGAGAGATGTGGTGGTGGTGGTGGTGGGGGTGGTGGATGGGAGGGGGGTGCAGTGGGGGTGCGAACAGCGGCAGAGATGCCTCCCGGGTCAAGCCTTTAATAATGATTACAAACTGGAGCTGGGCTGCCGGAGAGACAGGCCGCAGCTGTGAGCCGGCCGCCTCTTTGAAGTGCCCCCCGCCTGTTGCCGGGTCCCAGGCCCCCCTCGCATGAGGCGACGCTGGAACTATGTGGCTGCCTGTGGGAAAGAATGTCACGCGACGCCAGGGTGACGGAGCACGGCACTGCCTGCGAGGGACGGCTGCGCGAGCAGCAGCGGTAGTGGCAGTGGTGTTGGTGGCGGCGGTGGTGGCGACAGTGGTGGTGGGTTGCTCTGGGGAGCGAAAGTGTCTCCACTGGTCCTCTCACTGCCCTTCTGCTGCGAGAGAGAGAGAGGAGAGAGAGAGAGAGGAGAGAAAAAGAGGCAGCTAGAAGTCAGCCTGGAGGCCGGTGCAACGTTACAGTCAAAGACTGTGACGGATTTTTCTTTATCGCAGTCGAACAGCCACAGTGGACACGCAGTGTTTATGTTTGGCCAGCTAAGGCCGAGGCTTTGCTCCCATCTGCCCAGACCCTTTTGTACGAAGCCAACACATTTGCCATTATAAACAGCAAGCCTTGATATGTATGAAGCTCACGCAATTTGGCCCATGGAGCAGGTCCTGTCTCGTCTGAGACTGCAGTGGATGATGCACTTCGGGGAAGAATGCAAAATAAAAGTACAGAAATAGTCACCGGCCGCCACCATACTTCCATCCCATGGTGATCATTTTATTCGGGGGTTTATTGGGACCGCGGGGGGTGACGAGTGATGGACCTCGCAGTTGAGCCGAGGCCGGATTATCATGTCTCTCCAAAACAAAGCCGGGCCGTGATAACTGTTGGTTTTTAAGACAGAAAAGAGAAGCTGCATGCCCCACCTCGCCCCCCCCATCCCCCACCCCCCCCCACCTCCCCCACCTCACCCTCTCCTCCTGCTACAGCAACTGTTCCATGTTTCCAGTGTTCCACCATAAACAGGCAAATAAAAAGTAACTATCTGTGCTCTGATTCAACGGGCGGCACACAGAAGTAAGGAGGAAAGGCGAGGAGTTTGTCAGGGAGAGCTGAGAGATTTATCACGCCAAGTGGCTAATTATTACCTGCCAACATTCAAGGATGAGAGTGAAATACAACATATGACAATTGGATGCCCAGACTGGGCACCACACCAAGCTTTCTGGGGCTCGGTTTATTAAATGGCGACTGTCAGAAGTTAAAAATGATTTGTTTTTTAAGAGTGTGTTGGAATGCAACTCTGTAATAGTATGTCATAAATTTAAAAAAATTGGAAATGATATTTGATAATATGTTGATAAATGTTGCCTCAGTCTCAAAAGTATTTCAAGTGCAATAAATAATGAAAAATATACAATCAGAAAGCTGTAAATATGGTTGTCTTATGAAGAGATACACTAGCTAGGTAAAGATATCCTATACTATAGCAGACTCTTGTGACAAATTATTATCTTTTGGTCATGGACTTTAGAAAAGACTGGGACAATTAGTAGAGATTCTAAAGATCCATTACGATTTTATGACAGAGTCTTGGTGAATGATGCTCACTGAAAACATTTATTGCCAATTATCCTGGTCAGTCTATCAATTTAGTCCCTAAATGATTTCACCTTCCCTTCAACTGGACCTGAGCAATCAAGGTCAACAGTTAAGAAATGACATCACAAGGCATAAAAAACAATTAATAATTTTCTCACAAACACAAACCCTGGAGTGGTGCGAGATGGATGGCTTGGCTCCTCTATGACCTCATTGCTTCCATAACAATGATCCATTGTGTCCTGGCCATGGTGCTACATGGCGATCGCTGTCCATAAGTTTTATTTGGCATTTAATGGCCATTAGATCACAGCGCTTCTGTTCCATGTTTGAAGGTGGCCAGTCTGCCAGTCGGAGATGCGACTGAGGGGAACAGAGGCCGATGAGGACAAAGAGAGAGGGAATTAGAGAGAAAGAGAGACAGATCACATCTTATAATTTCCATCTTGAGCTGTATTTTTTATTATTATTTTATATCTTCTTGCAGCGTTCTCTGCTAAATTTATTTTCACCCATTGTCCGTTTTATGAATACTATGTGGATAGTGTTGCGTGGGAATCTTGACTGGAAAATGTGAAATGGAAGCATCATGATATATCAAGGGTGATATAAATATTTTTGTAGCACCGTAACCCCAAATTTAATGAATTTATCTAACAGTATGTCAGTCAGATACAGAGTACTCTATGTGGCAGTAGAGAACCACTCTGAGAGTATTGGTTATCCATGCAATAATCACAGAGTTCATGTTCTGATGCCATAGCAAGTAAGATGTTTAGTTTGTGTGGTAATAATTCTTGTTGAATTATTTACATAATTTTTTTCTATTGTGAAACATTTTGCAAATACACACATTTATTGCTGTTGCAGCATGCAAACTAATGATTAATGAAATGTTGCATTACTTTCCTGTGTAACACCGGATTATTTTCTTCCTGTACTTGAGCTGGCATAAAATTTATTTGACTTCATTGTTGATTTTCCTATTTGTCTTCTTAGACAGCTATTTCCCCAATGGACACTTTTTTAGCAGCCCACATTTGAAGGAATATGTGCAGGACCAGTGATCCCAGCACCCTGCAGATGTTAACACTTGTGTGTTTCCCCTTTGCCTTCCACCTGCCAGTTTGAACTTGATGTAATAACTCAACCGCAGACTCCAAGAAAAATAGATTTGGGATTTCTCTGTGATCTATCGCGGCCATTACTTTCCCCCTAATTGAAGGGTAAACATTCTTTTATTCGGATGGCTTAAAGTAATTACTTCAATGACATGTCTTATTTTCAGACATTTTTAAGTGCTGTTTCCTTTTTACGAGCTGCTTTATAAAAGAAACCATTCTCCGCAAAGGTGCCCCATGCTTCTCATGTGGCCCATAACGGTGGCCCGATTTGATTTGCTGAGCTTAAGAGAAGTTTTGGACATTCGACTCGCTAAGGCACAACACCAATGTGGACCCCGGCAGTGCGCAGCTCAATCACAGGATCTGTGCTAATGTGTCCCAGTCCCTGTGTTAATACAAATGTCCTTAAAAGTAGCTGGGATTGCTCGTGGCCATGACTAATATCGCAATACCTGGCACCTCAGTCTGTTGACTTTGAATAGAAATTCTTGGACTATTTTGACATGTCGCCATTTTATAGGTTTCCATAGTGACCCCAAGTGTTTTCTCCACACACTGGGCTGCCCTTGCTATAATTGTCGCTGAGCCGCATAAAGAGACATTGGTTTTTATTAAATTGGCACATCACATGGTGTAAAGTTTGCTCTGCTAACTGATTATTAAGCCGGGTGACAACACACCTCGTTTTTAACTGTGCAAAAGTAGGGAAGGGTTCACCTAAGTTAGTTCCCCTTGTTTAGGAGTTTGACGATTAAAATTGAAACATTGAATTTAACTTCCTGTGCTTTGCTCCACTTACAGTAACTTCTATTTACTTTTCTACACTTTTAAAGTATACATCTTTCCTAAGGGAATTCTAATATAATGCTTCACATTGACTTTGTACAGAATGTAATCATTTTCTTTTACTGTTCAGGTCCATCCACATTCAAGAGAAATGATCACCTGTCATGGGTAACCCACAATGGAAGGTTTTGGTTGTTTGTTAGTGGGGTGGACTCTGTTGTGTCAAGTCTTAAGAAAATAATGAATTACAATGCACACTGATTCCCATGGACATTTTGCAAACCATCAAGGCCATAAGTCATTTTCAGCACCTTTATTCTGTCCCAACGAGTAAGATTTGACCACAGTGTGAACAAATATATTAGTCATCTGAAAGATCCAAAGACGATCATCAAGCATCCTTTGTCAACAAGGTAGGGCATACATACTGTATGATTTACCTGTTTTTCATCACTGTCATTGCCTAGTCAGTGAACTTTCTGTGGACTCTTATAGGCTTCAATGGACCTGACTGTTGAGGACCAGATTTGTCAATCTTTGCAGACTGGATAATTCGCCATATTAGCTGTGAGCTTAGCTGATTGTTTGGAGGTGAGAGGGAGAGCTTTGTTCATCTACATTCATAAGTATTTACACATGAGATTTTGAATTATTGTCTTGCAGTCAAAATCATCTGAGTAGGGCGTGTTTGTGTGTGCATTTGCGCATGTGTGTGCGTGTCTGTGTGCGCATGTGTGTGTGTGTGTGTGCTTGTTTGTGTGTAAGTGAACTGAGCTTCCTTTGAATGGGTGGGATCGGTGTGTTGCAATAGGACAGTATGCACCTGGTTGCTGTGTAAACTGTTCCATTATATCCCAGTGAGTCACCACAACGTTCAGTTATGCCACTATACGTGCCTATGTTAACGTTGTTGTGCAAATCAAGTTTAAACAGCTCCATTTGATGCCACATGGGCATGCTCAATTAAGATGTATTAATGAATCAGAACCATAGTTATTTTTATTCTTGTTCCCGAGTATACGGTTGGTCTAATAATCATATCGAAGATTTTGACATCCCAGAATCCCTTGGAAATCCAGACAGTCAGATGTCGAGTGATGACATGTCTTAAAATTTTAGCACTGTTCTTTGAAATTGCAAAAGTTGATTTATTGTTATAGCAATATTTCATAAAATTGCGTTTTATTTTTCAGAGTGACTGAACATTTAAAAATGTACCCTCTTTATCTGTAGTGTCTCACTTAAAAAAATAAAAATAAAAAAAATAAAAAAAACAGACAAAGGAGAACAAATTACAATTGGATTGCCACACTAACACTCACAATGACATGAACAGGCTTTGGCATTATGTAGTGAATTATGTAGTGTTATGTAGTGAGAGCAAGCGATGATACCAATATTTGCTAATTTATTGACACAGCAGAATCCAACTAAATGAGTTGACTCATTGGAGGTATACTTTTTAACATCTAGATTGTAAATATTAGATTCTAGAGGGACAAGGTGGAGGTTGACTATGACAGTTGGTCTTCTTGTTTTTTTGTTTTTTTTAAAGAAGTGTCACGGAAATATGGCTCTGAAGGAATTCATTTCCAGAGATCTTCCTGGATTGTGCGTGGACACACCTGAGCATTGTACTGACCTATCTATATTTGCATGTGAGGTCATGTGCATGATATTAAACTAACTAATTAGCTTTCCTTCATGCACCACCAAAATTAGCTTTCCTGCATGCATCCCTGGCCTGACAACTGAGATCCCTGTGTTATTTTGTGATATCCTTACCAAAATATACAAGACATTCTATTCAATTCCAAGAAGCTCATGATCTTCAAGGAGAGGTATGAAAAGAAAATCTGTGGATGTCCAGCATGTGTGTGTGTGCGTGTGCGTGTGCGTGTGCGTGTGTGTGTGTGTGTGCGTGTGCGTGTGCGTGTGCGTGTGCGTGTGCGCGTGTGCGTGTGCGTGTGCGTGTGCGTGTACGTGTGTGTGTGTGTGTGTGCGTGTGCATGTGAGTGTGCGTGTGCGTGTGTGTGTGTGTGTGCGTGTGTGTGTGTGTGTGCCTCTGTCTGTCTGCCCTCTGTCTGTGTCATTCCGACGCTGTCCACAGAGATCTACAGCTCTCCCTGTGGTATGGGCCAATGTGAGCAACCTCAGATGGACAGACTGGTCCCATACACAAGAGAGCCATGAGAGGAGACGAGCAAACCCAGGCAAAGGTGAAGTAGCTCAGGGGGCTTGGACACATGGCAGAGGGCTGATGACACCGGCCACAAGGGGGGGTGGGGTGGCTGGGAGTTAGTGGGGAGATGGTCTCACAGCTGGAGTGGGACATACAGACCCATGGGAAAAGGATCCTGTGATAGTTATGCTTCACCTGCTGCACGGGCACCCTTAAACAGGGGAAGAAAGACATAGAGAGAGAGAGAGAGAATGGCTATACAGTACAGTAACTGCCAAAGCAGCAGAACTGCTTCATGTTTTATTACATCATTCTGTTGGCAGTGTGCCAAGTCGCTGGCTTGGCTTCTGTCCAGAACAAAACGGCCTCCCCCCCCCCTCCTCTGCCATCTCTCCGTCTTACAGATGAAGTTATTCAACGATCGGGATCTCTTGTCTTTTTCCACTCTTCTTCCATTTCATTTGTGTAATGCAATCTTGAATATTCCACACCGCAAGGCTGTTTCTGAATGTGACACATGATTTGACAGGGCAACTATTATTCTGCCTGTGTGTCATATTGAAAGCATATAGAGAACTGCGTTACACCACGTCTTTCTCCCACTCCCTCAGAGTGATGAGCAGTGAGTCCTCTTTAGGTAAATACGCCAGGTGAAAACCTGGTTGACAGGCATCCTTCGGCTTATCCGTCACTGGAAATGAGTCCATCAACAGCTTGGCCGAGAAGGAAGTAGACTGTTTTAACTCTTGTAAATGCATTTCTTGCTTCCTCTTCTTCTTGATGTGTGGGGCTTTCCACTGCACAAAAAATAGCTGTTTACGAAGGAATGAAGTCCAAATAACTTCCGTAATGATGTTATTGTCTATGTTATTGTTTCCGCTATTTCAAACCAATGTTATCTCGGTAATGAAAAATGAAAGGGTACAGAATGCATACTTCTGTTTATTAGTGCATTCTTCATTGGTGTCATACTGAAATTCTGAAAACTCCAAAAGTGAATAAATTAAAGCTTTTTTCAAAAGACTGTGTTAGTGGTAAGCTCTTGCTAACGGCAAAACTGTTCCAGTTGTATTGGAGGATTGCGTTGCTTATATTTTGACTAAAAACAGGGGGTCCAAATGTGGCACTGTATTGGTTCAGTCCCCTTCAGATAACCTTCCGATGTCAATGCTCTGTATTGTACACATTTTAACCACTACACCAATGATTGACTGATTTAGTACCATCTGAGATTACCGTCCACTTGAGGGAAGTAGCATGAAGCCAATCCAAGTGTTTTTCCTGACTGTCATTAGCTTTCTATCCTAAGATGGATTAAACAGTGACAGGAGGCACATAGAGTGGATTTGCCAAAGGGTGGGCCTGCTGAAACGGCTGAGAAATGCCTTTGAGATGAGATGATGGGAGAGAACCTAAAATCTAGAAACAATCACAATTTCCATGTTGCTTTACTTTCTCTGTTAAGTCCTACTGTGTGGCATAAGGGTGTACCATGTACAGGTACAGTTTATTTCAGAAATGAGCTCAATGCAAATCAAACCAGCTAATAGGTTAACTGAAATAAAACCATGCCAATCTCTAGGTATGGTGAAAGGTATGTGATGATGTGGGGCTATTTTAATTCCAAAGGCCAAGGAAACTTTATCAGGATGCATAGTATCCATGAAAAAACTGGCCTTTAAAAATAAAAATCTACCTGCCTCTATGGGAATTTAACATAGGCAGGTGTATACTTATGCCCCCTGTATTATGAAGAACATTTATTTACTTCACAAAGAAAATTGGTGTCCTTAAAGGTTGGATTTTTCCTAATTTATCCTTTTGTAATTAAGGCATTAAGATCAATTTCCAAAAGATGATTTTTTTTTCATCTTTTTAGTCAACTTTAGCATGGGGGTGTAAACTTATGCAACCCACTGTATATTTTAATATAACACAGCAAACTGTGGATTAATGGCATAATTATCTGATCATTCTGGTGAAATCATTGGATGGATGAATGGATTGCCAGGGAAACAAATCCTGTGATTAGTCACAATTAAAAGCTTTTAGTAATGCATATTTAAATGTAAATTAATGGAATAATTGTAAAAAAATCTATACCAAAGAATTAAAATACTATTGTGAAATAGAATCTTTTTAACTTCGATTCTACACAGAACTTATCAATAGGTTATTGAGTTAGCTTGAATGCCATACTGTACTTTTTATGCACACACATGCACACATAAAAAAAACAATGGGCCCTATTTTGCCCCCTGGCTCATGGCATAAAACTCATTTTCCACTGGGCGCAAAGTTTATTTTTTTATTTTGCACATTTATTTTTTGCGCCCAGGGGTGTGGCAATAAACAACCTAGGGAGTGGCCTGGCGCATTGTCAAAAAATCGCTATTGATCACCACCTAAAAATGCATTACGCCACTATTCAAGAGAAACCTGGTCTGAAGTCTATGGCGAGTTGTTTATATGTTATTTTAAGAGCGCATTGTCAACAGTCATATTGGTAGGTGCACAACGCACCATCCTTCTATCCTCCATGAACGTGCACCAGCACACTTCCATGCAAAACATTAGAAATTACACGATTAGGCTACAATGGGAAACATAATTAGAATAAAGATATTACGAAATACATCTCACAATGCATTTGCAAATTGGTAATGATGGTTAAAAGTGATTAGGCGAGAGCAGCTGAAGACGCACTATCACAAGATATAAGCAACTCTTCTGTAGGATAAACATTGTTGTAAACGTTGTTTTATTCAGTCATTCGAAAAATATTAGGGTAAGTGTTGCTTTTTTCAGCCTATGTTTTCGATGGTAACCCATTGTCAGTCAATAGTGAAAGTAACTTACTGCGTATAACTGTTGTCGTTGACTGACACCATGGTTAGAAATTAGTTTCACTTTGCCAATGAGTTCAAATAATAGACGAGTGCAAATGCGTAAAGGCTATGCTAGATTTTAGTAAGGCAAAAAAAGGTTTAGTGGAATGACTGAGACACAAACAGCATTCAGACTGCCTAGGATAATGTGTGAGGCAAAATACTAAAACTTCTGCAGGTGAGGAGCACCATTTCATCAAAACATGAGGGGGGGGGGGGGGTATTGTCCTTTACTTTGCAACACGGCAGCCAGTGCAAACTTGTAAACTGGAAACTGGACTCTCTGAAGCCAGTGATACATTTAACATGAAATACTGGCCAAGTTGCAAAGGTACTACATCCAGTCTACTGAATATATAAACAATGTCCTCTTTTGAAGATTCAGAGGACTGGATTTGTATGTATTTTCTGTTCATACCCTTTGGGTAAAAAGCCTCTGGAACATTCCATGCCTCTGGCCCTACACCACCTCCTGTGACCTCCACCTCTTGCAAATGTTCAAGGGACTGCACCAGTCATTGCATGTCATTGCAAATAGTCCTCTCCCATAATCTCCTGCTGCTCTCTCTGGGTCATGCAGCAGCAGCAGTGGGTACCTCACCCCAACTGGAGGGACCTGCGGAGCTACGCATTGGCTAACTGTGACAGATGAATGCTGGGAATTATGGGCCCGCTGAGTGTTTTGAACTCCTTTCTTTCATCCGTGTTTGTACAGCGGGGGAAGCAGGGGCATCCGTCTTTCTGCAGTGCGTTAATCAAATGCAAGCGTTATGCTCCCAGGCTGTTCACACCGGGGCCTTCCAAGCACACCTCACCTGTGTCATTTCTATTGACATTTATCTCTCTCCTCCCTGCCATTCTAATCTGCTTGTACTGTAGCTGTGAATTGGTGCCGGTGGCTAATCCTTTATTTAAGTAGGTGAGTCCATAAAAAACATAATGGGATTCAATGAAGACACAAAAAAAAGGAAGATTGTGTGATGGACTGGCATGCTGCAGGAGAGTATGAGGCCGAGTGAACAGTAGATGAGGGTAATGGATGAGTGTTTTGAAATCTGTAAGTGGATGATTTCTTTTCATTTTCTCAAAAGTCAAACTCTGTCCATTCATGCAGAAACCAGTGCTGATGAGCCTTGCGCATGCCAAGTCTGTAACCGATGGCCTACTGGAGATTGAAGACATCGTTTTACCCCTAAAGTTACAATTTGAAGAGGTAAGTGTGTAAGGGATTTTTTATTACATAAATATAAATAGATGGATTTATAAACTTTATCTTGATATTCCAGTACAATGCAAAGAAGGTTATAACATTTAAACTGTATCAAGTGTGCTCTTTCACAAAATCCTTCATCTACTGTGAGTCACTCTTGGGATGAGGTGGTGTAGAAGAGGAAAAACACAAAAATCAGAATGTCAGTTGTTTGCCCATGGCAGTCTAGTGTCTGCTGAAACAACCGTGTGACAAAAGCCCAGGGAACACTTGAAAGGTTGGGGAGATGTGTTGTTCACACCTTGCAGCAGGTCGTAATGTCTCTTAAGTCCTGCCGCTATGCCGTAATTGTATTTCTATTATTTTTCTCGTTGCCAGGCGACAGTTTTAATCCTACCTCACTCCTCTGACACGTCAACAATGAAATGTGTTTCTCGCGCTCTCTCAAATGAAGCAATAAAGCGATGAATGAAAGGCAAAAAAAAAAAAAAAGTGAAATGACAAGTATTGATAGCAAGATGTCTGTTGAACAGGTTTATTGAGGGGAAGAAGAAGAAGAAGAAGAGAAATAAAGAAGGAGGGGGGGGGGGTTATAAGCCAAGGCTTACCTTTTCACCTTGTTGGAAAAACAGTGTTCGATCCTGGATGACAGCACGGCTGTCAGAAGCCATCAGTGGCGCTGGAGTTGTCTTCTCACCTAAGTGCCAGCTGATGTGAAAAACACTTAATGCGCAGTGACAGATTGTCATCTCAGGACCTATCAAATGCGGAAAAATAATCACAGAAAGAAAAAATATAAACATGTAAGGGCCAGGTCACTGACTCTTAAATAACTTATCTGACACATCTACATGGATGCCTGCACCTCTATAAACACTATACATTTAAATAGCATTAATGTGTTGACAGTGTACAATAATAAAACATCTTATGTGTTTACGCCAGTGATGAAACAGTGGCAACTGTACACATTTCAGAGTTTCTATAAGTAAAATTGGAATCATATAAAAGGCACATGCTGTATGTTAAAAGTGGACTGGTATTTAGCAAACACTTTTATGCAAAGCAACATTTATGAGCAGTGAACAGTTGCAAAACACATACAATGCATACATAGCAATTCTGTTGACAATATGACCTTTATAATACATGTTATCCAATTCAATTACAGCGTTATTACACACTTTTGGAAAGATGGAAACTTGTCACCAAATACATCAATAATAGTTGTTATTACAGCCCAGATAAAACAGATAACTTGTTCTCGTTTAAGAGAGAGGCCTTGTATTTGTCAGTGAAAGCAAGGCCTCTGTTTTGATGTTGTTGAGTGGCACTACAGTATGTGTTGCATTGGCATCCCAAGACTAACACACAGATCGTGGCGTATGAAAGATTTGCAGTGGAAGGGGGGCGGGTAATTTGGATGGTGGGGGGGGGGGGGTGTATATAGTCTCGGCTCTGACTAAGATGAGTGATTTACAGGGGTGCTGTTCGCACCCAGCCATGGCCGTCTATTACCTGCTGACAGGGGTGACGAGAGCGCTGTTTTCACGCAGACACCTTGCATAAGCATGAGTGCATTAATCGGAGGGGTATAATTGTTTTGGATTTATGGCCTAGGATTGCCTAGGAGCTGGGGGCGACCGTGATTGCACAGCTCCACCGCCCGCCGCACGAGGCCTGGACATGCAGCCACAAGGGCTGTAATTCTTGGGACTGCGATGACATGTATAGTGCACTACAGTGTATGCATGACAAAGACCAAGTGTACTGACTGATTTAGATGTAGCATTGCTAACCGTATTCTATAGATACAGTATATGTTGTGTTTTTAAATAGAGCCCCAGTAATTTCGAGGACTTACAGTTTCTCAGGGTTTTACAACTTCCTGCATTACTGTGTACTGTATATTTAGCATAGTTTCAGACACATGTCAGTGCTGATGTCATAGTAGTCAGCCTTGCCAGGGTCTTTTTAGTCCCAAAATCATTCATTTGAATGTGTACATATAACTTTTCAGAGGGAGCAGAAAGTGTGTTTGAGAAGATTCATTTTCCATATGAATGATACGATTACAAAATCTGTTTGATACTAAATTCATTCAAATTCAACAAGGAACAGGGCTGAAAAAAATATTGAATGGCCGTGGTCTTTTGGCAATTTTTTGACCTTTTGTACAATTTTTTACCTTCCACAAATTATTTTAACCATGTTCACCACTTGGATTTTCAAAAAGTATGTCTGTTGTAATTAGTTTTGGGTTGGGTAAAGTCTTCTCACAGATTGCCTCGACTAAAATGTTCGGTGTGAAATGTGTGAACGTGTCTGGACCATTGGCACATGGGCACAGCTTCCTTCACTGTTTTTAATGACTTGCGCTGTTGCTATAGCTTTGTTTGGTTGTACTTTAATCGGCAAGTCTTCACTCCATCATCTAGCATCATCATGCCAGTCCCATCATCTAGCCATCTCCTTAAACTCAAGAAGATCCTTGGCCAATGAAACATAGCCACTATCTATGGGTAATTTATTAAGTAGTCTAAGAAAATTAGGTCTACCTAACATTTTATACATGAGGTTATACATCCAATATCTTAAAGGCCAGGCCTACTCACTAATGTGTAAAATATTGAAAAAAAAGAAAAACTCAAAAAAAGAACTGTTATGCAAAAAGGCTCAACAGAAGTGGATGCTTACACCTGGTTGCTATGTTTACATTTACATCTGGAAAGGCCAAACTGATGTTCTAGGGAGGATGTGGCATCAGGGTAACAGCTGAGGCCAAAATAAGCATTTTTAATGAAAGAAAATTGTATATTTGTGAACATGTACATTATTGTAATGGTGAATAATAAGGAGAAATGTAATGATGATGTCATTGACCCCAGAGGTCAGATACAAAATGGCTCCACGTCTAAAATTAAACCTTAGCGTGTGTAGATTATGTGTGGAAACTTTCATGCTTTAGTCATAAAATGCACAATTTGTTGTGCTTATCAGTCTAACTATTGGGGCAATATGTCACACACATACTGTACTTATTTACACAAATGCTTCAGCCAACGTCATTCACTGTTGTTGCTCTTTCTACATGACTGTCCTCACTAATTCAACTGAACATGCTGATATGTTGGCATCCCCCCTCTCAACAGGTACCTGTTTGGCAGGGTGCCAGCTGAATGCTGGGCAAGTCCTGACACATTGTCTCCAGCGGGCACCCTGCCTGTCTTCGAGCAGGGGGCAGAATACATTATGAAGCCATTCTGCCCTCGCGTCCAAACACCTGTCACTGGTCCTATAAGTGAAGCCCTATATCCATTTGTAAGCCACGGCCTCAATTAATTCTGCATGGTGCTCCCTCTGAAACATGTAGTCATGACTAATGCCAGCATAAAGATGGATATTAGAGATGAGGAATCTAATCGATGTGGAGTTTATGCTCCAGAGGTGCCCGGGTGGTATGAAAGACACTAACCAGTTTACAGAGGGGGAAACAACCATGGCTCCACATTGCCTATGACCACAAATCTCACTGCGCCATACCAGTTCCATGTCACCCAACACCTCTGTGCGGCGATGTAGGTAGTATAGGGGTGAGGAAGTGGAATTTATTTGGAAGTTTCTTTGGAACGAGATCCATATCCAGTTTGAGTGTGGGAGAGTGCATGAGGGAATAAGTGAGGAAATGCATCACCCTTATGCTTTTGTATGAAGTCTGTTTCTCATCAGCAGGCCTGTCAAAATGAAGTGTCCAAAATAGCACAGTAGTCGCTGGGTGGCCGGTCGGGGTGCCAAAGGAAAACTCATATTGCACACTCTCTCTTCATTTTAATAGTAGCCAGCTAACCTTTCACAGTGAAAACTAGAGAGTGTTTTAAAATTTTACAGTCAATGCCAATCGAGAGGGGCGAACTGACCACCAATTCAGGCAACATGTAAGTAGTTTTATTTTCTTTCTGACCTAATGGCATGTGTGTAGCCTTGCTATATGCTGTGCCTCCATGTAGTCTCAAAATCTCAAGTCTGACTTAATTTTTATTCAAAGTACACTATGACAAATAGCCAAGCCTTCAGAGTCATAACTTTGAGTGTCATAATGCAGTAATTGCCTAAAAAGTATGTTACAGAGGCACAACTGATAATGAAGAATCAAAATAAATCTCAGTGTTGCACATAATACATATTTGAATACTAATTCAACAGAGCTAAATTTCATTATTAAAAATTTATTTCACATTACTGATGTGATCCTTACTATTCTATTCACATTAAATGAGCTACAGCTCCTCCCATAGCAGACAGGGAGTATAAAAGGGGAGATAACTGCTCAAGCACCTGCACACTCACAAACACAGTACTACACACACACAGCTTCAAGGGGGCAACTGGGCCCTAGTCAGGCCCCTCTTGGGGGTCCTGTGAACTGCCCTTGGCCCCTCTCTCTCTCGCCCCCCTGTCCCCGTGTAGACCCTGCGGGCAGTACAGCTTTATTAGAGGTTCCTCCACGCTCGTTTCGGCTCCTGTTAGAGCCAAGCGCCACTTAGGCCGTGTGATGAAGTCACGCCGGGCCCATTAGCTCACGCCGCCGCCCAGAGGGTGCCGAGTGACACGGGCAGCAGCTGTGGGCAGCGGGTGGGGGTGGGGGTGGGGTGGGCAAGAGAGTGGGGGAGTGAGAGGATCGACCGTCACCCAGCGGTAGAGAAAGAGAGTCTAAGGACAGGAATCAGTGGGCCTGGAAGAAGGGTGGTGGCAGGGCCTGGGTTGTTGAGGGGAAACTACACGCAACTTTACTCTATGCCATGTGGATTAAAGGCATGTAGAAGTGAAAGACAAAACACATTTTTCCTCCCATTTCTTTCCCTTTCATTTGCTTTGTTATGGATTTGGTAATGGATTCCATTTTCCACCTCTTTCTCTCTCACACACACTCTCCCTCTCTCGCTCTATCAATACAAAAATGGAAAGTCTGCTCTCCTGTTTAGATACCTGCATGCCAAGCGTGTTAATAGCATGACTAAGGAGCAGTGCTCTTTTGTAATTCTAGCTGTCCGCTTTTGTTGTAAACCATTTGCGCCAGGCATTCTCTGAATGCTGCGAGTGAATGGCTCACTGAAAAACGAGAGTCCCTCAGCCCAGCATGAGGTGTCCTCAGTCCTCTCTGGACAAGTAGCTCCACTCGTGAGCTCTTGTTCTACCAGCAAGTCTGTGCATATGTCCATGGATTACTTGTGTTGAGTGTGTGTGTCTGTGTGTGTGCATGCATGCCTCTTTGTGTGTGCATGTGTGTGTGTGTGTGCATTTGTGAGTGCATGTGTGTGTGTCTGCATTTGTGAACGTGTGTGTGTGTGTGTACGCATGCCTGTGTGTGTGTGTGTGTGTGTGTGTGTGCGTGTGTGTGTGTGTACGCGTGCATGTGTGTGTGTGGGTGTGTGCGTGTGTGTGTGTTTGTTTGTATGTGTGTGTGTGTGTGTGTATATGTATGTGTGTGAGTGTGTGTGTCTATGAGTGTGTGTGTGTATGCATGCATGTGTGTGTGTGTGTGTGTGTGTGTGTGTGTGTGTGTGTGTGTACACGTGCATGTGTGTGTGTGGGTGTGTGCGTATGTGTGTGTTTGTTTGTATGTGGGTGTGTGTATGTGTGTGTGTGTGTGTGTCTATGTGAGTGTGTGTGTGTGTATGCGTGCATGTGTGTGTGTGTGTGTGTGTACACATGCATGTGTGTGTGTGTGGGTGTGTGCGTGTGTGTGTGTGTGTTTGTTTGTATGTGTGTGTGTGTGTGTGTGTGTGTGTGTGTGTGTGTGTGTCTATGTGAGTGTGTGTGTGTATATGCGTGCATGTGTGTGTGTGTGTGTGTGTGTGTGTGTGTGTGTGTGTGTGTATGAAATGCCTCCGGTGCTGGATGATTTTCTATTAAGACTACACAGAAGGACAGTATGGAACTGTTGATGGAGATGCAATAGGTGTGGATGGGTGCGGAAGGCCAAGGGTTTACCTGTCAAGCAAACAGGAGGGTGACTATGTGCTTGTGCATATAGCTCACGGTTGATGCTGTGTCCATTCATTGCATATTCCATGACTGAGTATGCAGGTGTGTATCTGTGTGTTTGTGTGTGTGTACTGTATATGCGTGTGTGTGTGCATGCATGCGTGCCTGTGTGTGTGTGTGAAAGGTATGTGTGTAGACAGACACATGCACTGCTTGCTGCTGCATATTTTGCAGGGAGTGTGTGTTTGGACAAACCTATATTGCATGCTGTTGTATATCTTTCTGGGCGTGTGTGTGTGGGTGTGTGTTAGGGTGTATATGCATGTGTCAAAGTAATAATGTGTGTTGTGTGTATGTGTCTGTCTGTCTCTCTTTCTCTCTCTCTCTCTCTCTCTCTCTCTCTTTCTGTATGTGTGTGTGTCTGTCTCTTCTTTCACAGGAATGTCCTGGTCTGCCCGGTCGAGCAGAACTACATCGAAACCAGAGCAACAGTATCAGTTCATGTGCCGACTATCTAACGATACTGAAAGGCCACGGCGAGAACAGATACCACTCTAGCTTTACTGCTTTGTTTTTCATCACTTCATTCATAGTGTGCAGAAGAGAAAATGAGAAATGCGGTGGAAGGAAAATAACACGCTCTGAGTAAACTTCACTGAAGTCATAAAGGTTTTGTGTGTGTGTGTATGTGTGTGTGTGTGTGTGTGTGTGTGTGTGTGTGTGTGTGTGTGTGTGTGTGTGTGTGTGTGTGTGTGTGTGTGTGTGTGGTGTGTGTGTGTGTGTTTGTAACTCAGCCGACAGTAGGGAGCACCAGGACTGGTTCAATTTGTAATGGAATTTCAAAGAAGAGCCTTTCCTTTCTCAGGGTCAAATGACCCGACCAACCTTTTTTTTCTGCTTCAGCTGCGAGCCACTGTAGCCCTGCACAGTCGTGGACAGGTTATCACAACAGAGTTGGACTCTAATTGCTCCTCAAGTGTAAAAAGTGGCAGGTTAATTTGCAACTTTCCGCTGTAATTTTCCTCACCTCAGTCATGAATGTATAACCGAAAATTTAACACAGAAGCTAGACGGCCCAAATAGTATTTGACTCAGGCACAGATTTGGCATCAAAATCAACTGCATTTAATCCAGTCTCGGCCGCTGTCTGGAATCTAGGTACAGATCACCTGAGGGGAGATGATTGTATGGAAAACACCCTCAATGTAGCATATATTTCAAAACACCTTAGATTCACAAATGAGACAACTCCATTGCTGACGTTTTAAAGTTTTAGTGTTACTACTGCACATAGGCACTTCTGTGGCGTGACTGTTCTCATAACCTTATGGAACCTTACAATTTAACAGATACGTTTTTTAAATTCATTTGTAAGCCACATGCAATAGCCTAATGCATTTGAGACAACAATGAGGACTGTCACTGACATTTTTCAGAATAAGATCAATCAGTAGTAGGCCTACTCTGCATCATGAGTTGCACCACATATGACATTGTGAATACTGTATGTGGTCTAGTAATATTTTCATTGGCAACGCTGGCTGTGCAGACACATTGCTCACTGAGTAAAAATGACATCAGTGGCCATTCACCTGTAAAGTCTTCTTGAAAGGTCACTACAGCCGATGAACCCTTCGAGGTTATTTTCATGCACTGTCTCTTCCACCTCACTAACTCGGAGGTAGGCAAAGTGCATTGAAGGGGGAGAAAACAATTAGCGGCTGGAATTTCACGCGGGATGATACTTGGCAATGTTTCCTGTGAAACTGGCTCTGTCGACGAGGCGCCTGTCCCCCACGGCTGATTTAAACTAGTCTCTCTCTCCCTCTCTGTTTGTTTACCTGCAACATAGCAACCACAGCTTGTTTTCCTGTACGTGTAGCTTTTTTTCTCCTCTCTCTACCTGTCTTGTTTCTATGACAGGCGTAGTAAATCCCTTTGCTTTATTTATGGCCTGTTGATATTGCGTTTTGGGACAGTCAGACATTACTTCTTCTTTGTTATGGCTAAGCTCTATTGTTAACACTTCGACCATCAATTTAGAGTCAGGTGCTATGTATTTAGCATTCGGCTTAAGTATACATACATAGTAGCCTAGTGTGTGATCAAAAGCACGGCTCTGGTTTGTGTCGGTCTTGGTTTGTAATTAGCCTAGCTCTGAAGTGATATTTTAGCAGTTGAAATATCATTGTGCGATTTAGTGTGCTACTGTGTGACAGAGTGAGCTAATGAAAACTCGTGTGAATGAGCTCTCAGGCATAATTTAGTAGACTTTAATCCTGAACAAACATGTTAGATAGACTGTCATTTATGCCTGAGAGGCCTAGTCAATGGGGGATGAGAGATTTTGCCAGTAAGAGTCATAGCCTAGCCTAGGCCTGAGAGGTTGTGTAATGTTTGTCATGGTTGAAGGGAAATTGGTTATGTGTAGCCTAGGCTATGATTTCCAAGCAAGAAGCGTTTTCATCTTAAAAACACTTTAACATAATACTAACATCCTGATGATTAGTATTTGATATTTCTTGTAAAGGATGGAAGTGAGGGAATAGGGATATGAAAGTGTCTGGTTTGAAATACATAATCTCCATAGGCTAGTGTCTTAGATATTCTGTCTGTCTTTTCATTTATAAAACACTTAGGACTGCTACAATATCCTCATAAGGTAGTTGAAATAATATTACAACATATGATGAAATCAAGGAAACATGGTGTGAAAGTGTAAACAATGAATGTCTGACAAACTGACTTCAGGAAAGGGGTCATATAAATTGTTATAATTATCTTTCCATATAAACAGCAGCTAAATTATAAACATCTGGGCTATCCCGAATATTATTTCCCCAAAGTACACCTGGTGCTGCAGGACTTGAGTTGCCAGCTGGAGTTTGAGGCTAATTTTCATCTTCTCTCTTTTTGTGGTGGCTGGTTGCTGTCCCATTTAGGGGTAAAGCCATTAATTTCATTCAGTAATGTTATGGTTCTGTTGAGAGTAATAGGCCCAAACATTAGTCATGTAAACCTCATATGTTTTATTAACTCCTGTTGCGGCACAATTTGTACAAAATTGCTGTTTTTATTGCAGTATGTTTCAAAGTAATTGCATGTAATTGAATTAGTGAGCACCAAGCCGTTGTTGTTCGCTGAGTGGTTATGCCAGTAATAGTATGTTTAGATGTTTATTATGTCAGTGGATAAAATTTGCCAGAATGTATTGCACAAGGCAACACACACACTGGTACAGTTATAGAATCCTCAGAAGACTTTTTTTTTTCAAACAGTGGACTAAATTCACTGAAGTGGAAAGAATAAAATTTGCTTTTCCAAAATCCAGCGTTGCAGATGAAAAGAAAGCAATGTCAGCCCGTGGTGCTTAAACGTACTCGAGCTGGCTGGACACTTGGAGTCCCACAGGGAAAGAGAGAGAGAGAGAGAGAGAGAGAGAGAGAGACTGAAGCACAGAGAGAACACCACTTCTTTCTTTCTTCCTTTCTTTCTTTTTTTGGGAGCAACTGTGTCAGAACAGGTGCAGCCCGGCGTCTCCACTCGGGAGGGGGAAGGATTCTCAGAGGCCGGCCGGCCCCGCATAATCCCACTAAATCTCCCTGTAATTCGGGGAGGATTGGCCGCCTCAGATGAGCTAGTGGAAACCTCCCTGGGTGTGTGGGAGTCAAACAGCCACACACTGGCCTTGTATGACATAGCCAGAGACATGGCCGCACACACACACACACACACACACACACACACACACACCCTTACACATTGATTTTTCCTGCTTTGTGTGTGTGTGTGTGTGTGTGTGTGTGTGTTTCTCTCTCTTTGTCCAGTGGGTTGAAAAAAAACTCTCCTGCTTGTGACTTGTGCTACTGTGGGTGTGGGAGACCAAAGTCTTTGCAATCGATCCAACTTTTTTTTTTTATGAAAACACAGGGAATTTTATTACATGTATTTTAATCAATTTAGTGATCAAAAGGTGGATTCAAGCTGTGATAATTCAAAAGCAGGAACAGGATTTTTTTATGTAACAAAACTATCTGTCAGGCATAGAACTCCACCCAGGAGGGAAATAGCAGAAATCAATACAAGAAAATCAATATATATCTTTTTAGGGCTGATATTAATAGAGAGGCAACAAAGGCAAGGTAGTAAGGTTTGTGTTTTCATCTGTGTGTGTGTGTGTGTGTGTGTGTGTGTGTGTGTGTGTGTGTGTGTGTGTGTGTGTGTGTGTGTGTGTGTGTGTGTGGATGTGTGTATTTAGAAGAGGAAGGGAAGAAACAGCTCTCTGTCAGCACTAAAGGAAACGTTTGCCTGTCATGTGTCACGATGTCACCACTGCAACTAACCCAGCTGAGTTCATGCAGCAGGTTGCTGTCAACACACTTACATTTACTGACTTACTGACATGTACACACACACACACACACACACACACACACACACACACACACACACACACACACACACACACACACACACACAAACACACACACACAAACATACACACAAAAACATACACACACACATACACAGACACACACGCATATACTCACACACACATACACACTCAGTGACAGCTTTGTTAGGATTACTGTCAAACTGATGTATGGTATTCTTCGATGCAGAGTTAGAGAGACACATGCCTGCCACAGCAGTTTCCGCCGTGTGACAAGTGGAGAGGGAGGGAGGGAGGGAGGGGGTGGGGGATGGAAAGTAATTATGGAAAATGAAAAAGTAGGAACCTGTTGTTTATTTATATAGAGCTTCCATGCCAGAAATGCAACACAAACAAATCTTTGTGTTGCATAGAGGAATGATTTATCACCTCAATAAAATAAAGAATTTGTAACACATATCCCTTCCTGTTAACAAGGCAGGGATGAAACCCCAGAAGAATCTGTAGGAACAAAGTGCTTGTGTCAGCGGGGTTTGCTGCGTGAGGTCTCGCATCATGTCCCTGATTGGGAGCAAATTAAACGAAAACAACCCGAGGAGAAACTATAGCAATGATTCAAACATCAAAGCCTTTTTTTTCCTGAAGTGTGAGATGACTGATTTTGTTTTTGTTATGGATCCTGATTTGATATCATGCGGTACAGTAACAATTTGACATAATAGGTTTACCGTACAAGGAGCTGGTGTGTAGAAAATTACGTTATATGATTCTCTCATACAGGCAGTATGGAAATGTAGTATCTTATCTCAGGAATTTTCACTGAATCTGGTGTAAATACTTTTTGTTGTCTAATGTGACTGGAAAC